>NC_044033.1:236793997-237069097 GCF_901765095.1 Microcaecilia unicolor
AACCTCCTTGATGACCTTCTTGTAAAGCTCCTTCTGCCATTCTCCCAGAATGTCCCAGTCCACTTCCAAGAAATAAGCAGCAATATCCTTGAACAAGGCCTGGAAGAACAGACAAGACACCATCAGTCACAGTTTCATTATAATGTTTACCTTGTTGGGTAGAGATGGACCGTGCAGGTCTTTATCTGCCGTCACCTACTATGTTACTACGTTTGTGTTTTCTCCAGAACTTCGGATCCTTAAACACGAAGGACGAAAATTGGAAAGGAGATGGCGCAAATCTCACCTGGATGAAGACAGGCTAAACTGCAGGAAGCACATGGTAAGCCTTAACAGCAACCAAAAAACAGTATTTCTCTCAATGCATTGCACAGGCTGCCAATTCAACCAAGCAGCTGTTCAGTGTAGTAAACAGCCTACTGAAACCCTCACAACAAAACCATCCTGACCAGTCTAAACTGAACTGCAATTTGCTGCATACTTTGCCAACAAAATTAAAAGTCTCCACCAGGATTTACAGGCAATCCCACCCAGTGCCCAGCCAGTCAACTAGGGGTGCACAAACTCACCCCCTCCTAACAGAGACAGGTGGAACACTTTTAACCTAATGACAGAGGAGAGCCTTGACAAAATCCTTGACAAGAGACCTTCAACCAACAATTACCTGCTCCCTCGATCCCTGCCCATCAAAGATAGTGCAGCAGGCAAGTATGGGCCTTATAGAAGGCGCCACAAAAATTGTGAACACCTCTCTTTCTAATGGGCAACTACCAACAGCATTAAAAAGGGCAGTGGTTCACCCTCTGCTGAAGAAAAACAACCTTGACCAGGACAAACTTGAAAATTACAGGCCAGTATCCAATATCCCATTTCTAGGGAAACTCATAGAACAAACAGTCTGCGTTCAACTTAATGAATGGCTAGAAATTGATGCAATGGTCGTTCCTCTTTTCCTGCTTTCCCCTTTCCATTCCTCCTTTCCCTTTCCCTCTCCTTCCTCCTCCCTTTTCCTCCGTCTTCTCCCCCCCCTCCTCATTGCACTATTTCCCTTTGTTTGCTTTTTTGAAGACATATCAGGATGTTTTAAAATATTTATTTATTATTTATTTATTGCATTTGTATCCCACATTCCCCCAATTTGCAGGCTCAATGTGGCTTACATAGATTTGAATATTGTCATTTCAGGATATCAGATACAGTTAATAATGTGTAGCTATTAAAGAAGGAAAGAAAGAAGGAAGAAGGAAGAGAGTGATTAGGGTAGATATAGGAGGTGGGCGTTCATAATTGAGTGGGTTGGCGAGGTGACTCAGTGAGGCTGTAGGTTCTCATTGTAGGCCTTGTTGAAGAAGAATGTCTTCAGAGATCTTCGAAAGATAGTTGTTTCGTTGATTGCTCTCAAGTCTGTAGGTAATGCATTCCATAACTGCGTGCTCTTGTAAGAGAAGGTAGTGGCATGCATTAGCTTGTATTTAAGCAGCTGGGGTAGTGCAGGTTGAGAAATTTGTGGGATGATCTTGTGGCATTTCTGGAAGGTAGGTCTACGAGGTTTAGCATGTAGATTGGGGCGTCTGCGTGAATGATTTTGTGTACAATAGTGCAGATCTTGAATGCAATGCGTTCCTTAAGTGGGAGCCAGTGAAGTTTCTCTCTTAGGGGTTTTGCACTTTCATATTTAGTTTTTCCAAATATGAGTCTGGCGGCCGTATTCTGGGCATACAGTGCATTACAGTAGTCCAGATGACTTATTACCATTGACTGTACCAGGGTACGGAAGATGTATCTCGGGAAGAAAGGTTTTACTCTTTTGAGTTTCCACATGGTGTAGAACATCTTTTTCGTCGTGTTTTTCACGTGGGTGTCAAGAGTGAGGTTTCGATCAATGGTGACTCCAAGAATTTTCAAGTTTTGTGAGACAGGAAGGGAACAGTATGGTGTGATTATGGTGGAGAAGCTTTTTGTGTTATGTTGTGAGGTGAGTACAAGACATTGTGTTTTTTCTGCGTTAAGTTTTAGTTGAAATGTATCTGCCCAAGTGTGCATTATTTGGAGGCTTTGGTTGATCTCGTTGGTGATTTCACTTAGATCATGTTTGAATGGGATGTAAATTGTGATGTGATCTGCATAAATGTAGGGGTTGAGGTTTTGATTGGCTAGTACTTTGGCTAGAGGTATCATCATTAGGTTGAATAATGTTGGTGAGAGAGGGGATCCCTGGAGGACTCCACACTCAGGTATTCATGGGGGTGATCTGTCCACGTTTGTTGTTACTTGGTATGATCTTGTGGTCAGGAACCCTTTGAACTACTTGAGAACTGTGCCTCCTACTCCGAAGTATTCTAGTATATGTATTAGTATGTCATGATTAACCATGCCAAAGGCACTGGACATGTCGAATTGCAGGAGGAGGATGTTGTTACCATTCGCAATTGCCTGTTTGAATGAGTTCATTGCGGACACTAGTACAGTTTCGGTGCTGTGATTCGACCGAAATCCTGATTGAGAATTCGTTGCCGGAGAACGTGGTGAAGGCGGTTAGCTTGGCAGAGTTTAAAAAGGGGTTAGACAGTTTCCTAAAGGACAAGTCCATAAACTGCTACTAAATGGACTTAGGAAAAATCCACAATTCCGGGACTAACATGTATAGAATGTTTGTACGTTTGGGAAGCTTGCCAGGTGCCCTTGGCCTGGATTGGCCGCTGTCGTGGACAGGATGCTGGGCTCGATGGACCCTTGGTCTTTTCCCAGTGTGGCATTACTTATGTACTTATGAGTGTTTATTTAGGTATTCAGTAAGTTGTTTCGTCACTATGCCTTCCATGAGTTTGGTCATGAGTGGTATAGATGCTACTGGTTGACAGTTGGTTGGGTCCATTGTGCTTTGTAGCTGGGTCACCCCTCCAGGACCCAGCCGGGCTCGACCCTGCTTAGCTGCCTCCTCCTTCACAAGGCTATTGCCTCACTCCACAGCAATCTGGTTGCTCTGAGTCTCAGCTCCAGGCACTGAGAACTTACAGGACTTCTTCCCCCCTCTGTTCCTTTCACAGAGGGACATCCACAGCACAACGTTTATAAGTAAGAGAGCTTTATTTTCTTGCTTCCAGTTAACATAAATGCCCAGGAACACCTTAACTCCAGGTTGTTCAGGCTTGCTGCCCAAAGCACCATTCAGGTTCAAAACAGTCCATATAACTTCACTTCACTTTAGCCAAAATTACTTCTTTTAGGAAACAGTACATTATCAGAAAGAAAACACAGTAGCTTGGTAGGAGGGCAGCCCCAGACCTTTGCAGTAAGAAACAGTTTACACAGTCTTTCTTAAAGCACAGCTACACAGCTTTGGTCCCACCTGGTTCAGACTGGGGTTTCAATTGTGCCCAGTCCTCTTTCTCTCCCAGGGGCTGCACCTGCTTCCTCTTTAGTAGAGATCTCCCCCAGCGCCTCAGTCTCTCTCCTCTGGTCTTCCACCAGTCTCTCCAAGGCCCAGCTACCCACCCTCTTACAGCAGCTTTTCGGGTTTGAGCCAGAGCTCCAATCTCCATCTGTTCCTCCTCTAATCCTTCAGTCACCTCCATTTTATCCTCTTCTTCAACTTCCCCCGCCCTCAACCTCTCCAGCTGGCCCTCATCACCTTCCTCAGAGACCATTTCCCAATCTTCTATCTCCTCCCCTAACTCTTGCACAGCCGGGTGGGGAAGAGAGGGATTCTGGGACTGGTAATTCCTCCTCTTCTTCCTTAACCCGGCCAACCTCTCTGCCTCCGGTAGCGCAGCTTTCTGAATGTGGGTGTTGTGCACATGAAGTTTGCCCCGTTGGGGTTACCCAGCTGCCTGCACCCCCTTTCTGCGTGCCTTCCCGGATCCCCTTTCACCTACCCTCTCACAGCTTTTTTTTAGCATCTTTCGGTAGTGGAGTGAGTAGGATGTTTCCTTTATTCGTGGGAAAGAGTCCATTTTGAAGCCTGTAGTTTATGTGTTTCATGAGGTCTGTTTAGAATTGTTCGGGTGCGGATCTTATTAGACTGTTAGGGCAGATGTCTAGTTTGCATTGCGATTTGGTGTATTTTCCGAGCCAGTATGAGATTTCATTTGATGACAGCATGTCAAAGTCGGCCCATGATCGATCTGCTGGGCATTCTCCGGGTTTTGGGTCTAGACATTCAAGGATATTTGTGTAGTCCATTGTGTTGGTGGGTATCATGAGTCGGAGCTTTATGATTTTTTCATTGAAGTAGTTTGCAAGATTGGTTGCTGATGGGGTATCTGAGTTGTTGGAGGTGACCTTGGTAGCATTTAGAAGATTGTTTATGATATTTTATTATCATTTTTATCATAAGAATTGTTTTGGAAACTATTATTTTCATTCACATATACTGTTTGCCCTAGTTTTTGTGACTTAACCATACAATCTTAGCAGACTCTTATGATTCATCATTTTTTATTCTCCCCCCCCTTTTTTTTTTCATTTTGTTTTTAGTTTTTGTTTACCAGACTGTCAAGATTTCCACTGGTTTTTACTACCCCTCTTTTTTCTTTTTATTACACCCTTTTTATTATTATTATAGTCTTTACATTTTTTATTTTTTAAGCTTTTTCGTTTACTTTGTCCATTATTCAAATTACTGCTTGCTATTTCCATCGGAACGTGCTTCACATATCTTTTCAAAATGATCTTTGAGAAGTATTAACATACTCTACACTGCCCCTACTGGTCTAAAGAGATCACTACACCATTTTCCTATATACGTTGACGTTACTACACCATTCTCTAACAGATGATAATGTTTCTACAATTAGTGATGTCGGTGTACGTACTCCGAATGGTGTTTTAAAAAAAATCCACAATCCGTTGGACAGGCTTCTATGTTTTACGGACAGTATCGCTGATACTAGTAAAAAGAAGTTGAGATAATCTTTTCTCAATACTTTCAAGGTACGATTTTGGTGCATTAAATGCTGTTTGTATTAAAACTGTCTCGAGATTTACATTTAAAAATCTTTTAAGATCTGTATTTGTTGGTCTTGCTACACTTAGTTTAGTGATGACGATGGACCTGTACAAGTTGGCAAGCTTTTTAAGCAGGGATCCTTTAACCCTCATCAGGTTTTAGATTGGTGTTTGTTACGGTGCCTTTATAAGAGTCATCCTAGATTTGCTTGACATTTGCGATTTTCCCGTCACTTTTCGGGACCCATCTTACCTTGCATATGGTCTCAGGCTTCTATAGGAGTATTGCTCGCAAAGGATTTTTCGGTGCAACCTTCAACAGGTTTGAGATTTGTTTAAACTAGAACTGTCCCAGTTTGTTAATTTTCCCGCCATTCTCAGGGACTTACTACATTTTTTTGAATTGGTTTTTACAGTTGTTTTAAATTGGCCTTTAATGCTTTTGAGGTCTTTTTTATAGTTGACATTTATTGACTCTATTTTATTCTAATTTTTGGTCTGATTTTACAACCGTCTTTTATTCCCTTCCCAGGTCTTGTTAGTAAATTCCAATATTTGGACAAGACTTTTCCTAGAGAACCAACAACACTTTGCCATACAGGTACTCTCTATAGGATGAACCATTCAGGGTGGTTTCACATATACAAAGGATTGCTTTCCAAATTGGTTTCCTCCTGATAATACAATCTCTAAACATACAATGGGATTCAATTAAAACAGAGGCATTAAGTCCCATGATTTTTTGTCATCTACTTGTTAAATTTTAATTTACATTCATTTTCAATAGAATAAAGGTGTGTTTTGCTGTCCAACTTTTAGATTTTATTTTTTTAAATTGAAACAAGATAATTGTTTTTGCATATTATTTTTTAAATTGAAACGAGATCATTGTTTTTGTATGTCACATACATATGTATATGATTCCCATGATTGTTTTTTGGTTTACTCTTTGTCAACATTTTTGCATTTCCTGAAGTATCTCGATGTGATACCCATGGTCTTTACCAAGTGTTTATAACATTTTTGAATTGAACATACATGATTTCTGTATGGTCTAACAAGTATTTGCATCAATTTTGGGACTGAGTAAACATGGTTTCCGTTTGGTTTTGAATGTTATATCCATGGTTTTTTCCACGTATTTGTAATATTTTTATTTTCATAAGTTCCTTACTGAATGTAAGAGACGTTTCTGATAACCTAAAGTTTAATGTCTGTTTTTGGACATTTCATTGTGTTTTGTAAAAATATTTCATCATGCCAATGATGCATCTATGGTCGTCTATATGAGTTTGTAATAATATGTACATTTCCTTAAGTTATATATAGATATGTAGTTTGTGTCTGTTATTATTATTAATATTTATGTTTATATATTAATATTTGTTATGTTTATTATTATTTCATTTTATCATTTAATTGGAGTTAAGATAATTTATTATATATTATTTTAGGGACTCCTGAGGCAGGCCTGAGCGGCCGAGTCCAGTTTTTAAGAATAAACTCTTGCTGTGAACTTTTTCTGAGTCCAGTAGAAGTTTGTTTGGCATCATCCATCTTGTCGCCTTCACTGTGTTTCACTCTTAGAAAAGAATAACTTGCTAGATCCATGTCAATCTGGATTCCAACCTGGTTATGGAACAGAAACGGTCCTCGTATTCCTGCTAGATGATCTTCACAGAAACCGAGACAAGGGATTTGCCTCGATGTTAGTACTGCTAGATTTCTCAGCAGGTTTTGACACTGTGGATAATGATATCTTGCTAGCACGACTGACAGAAACAGGTATCAATGGAACAGTACTTGCCTGGTTCAGATCCTATCTATCAGACAGGCAACAATCCATAATGTTTGGCAGCAACTCATCACCACCATGGACATTGACCTGCGGGGTACCGGATCGATACTGTCACCTTTTTTTTTTTTTTTAATTTGTACCCGCGCTTTCCCACTCATGGCAGGCTCAATGCTGCTTCTACCTCAAGCCACTAGCTGAGCTGATTTGGTCAATTGACACTCAGTTCTACATCTATGCGGATGATGTGCAGCTACTCATACCCACTGAACCTGACTTACCTACAGCCTTGAATAAACTGATCACTTGTCTAACATCAATTCAAAAATGGGCTAAACACAACAAACTTTGCCTGAACCCAAGTAAAACCAAGCTTCTCTGGGTCCCTAACACAAGTGGATACATGCCTGACATCAAAATCCCTTTGGGAAGTATGAACTCCCCCTCAGATCACAAGTCAGGAACCTTGGATGTCTTATCCACAAGGAGGGTGAGCCCTTAGGTCCCGCAAGGCCCAAAAGGACCTCAAAGGACAGCCGCGCAACCCCAAGTCTTCACCCGTGTCAACCGCCGTTCACCAAGGGATGAGCCCCCAGCTGCAGGCGGTCAACGGGACTTCCGGAACTGCGGGTTTACTGGACTGGCCTGGGCTGGAACCGGGAGAGAAGCGGGCAGCTGGAAAGAAGAGTCCACAGACAGGCAGCAGAACAGGACCGGCAGCAACAGCGTAGTCGGGGTCAGGCAAGAGGTCAAGGCCGGCGGCTAGTAGAGAAGTCAAAAGTCAGGCTGGAGGTCGAGGCAGGCAGCTAGGCAGAGATAACAGGAAACAGTCCAAATTCCAAAGTCCGCAAAACCAGGAAACAACTAACACAGGAACCACGGAGATAGGCTTTGGGAACAGAACCTGAAGCAAAGTGCTAGCTCAGTTCCCTTCTTTAAATACAGTGCTAAGGCTTCCGGTGACGTCATGTCCGTGAGAGGTTGAAACTCGCGACCTCTCCGGCTCCCGACCTCCTCCAAAACCTGAAAAACGGAACCCCCTGAGCCGCAAACCGCACCTTCAGTGACGGCAAGACTCCCAGAGGCAGGCGAAAACATCCGCGATTTGTCCGGTGGCGCAATGGCGACGAAGACCGCGCTTAAAGATAAGCTCCGAGGCAGGGGAGGAGAAGACAAGATGGCGCCACCCGTAAGCCCACCCGGCCCTCCAGTAACGTCAGCGTGGGTTGCCGAAATCACGGCAGAAATGTCAACAATAATGGAGGCTTTGCTGGAACGGCGATTATCCCCTATAGATTCGAAGCTGGAGAAAGTACAGGCTCAGCTGACTGACCTTTCGCGTGACTGTGCTGTATTCCAGACGCGAGTAGGCGAAGTAGAAGACAGAATGGCCGAGGTAGAGGGCTCACAGACCTCCATGAAGAAGCAACTGCAGGAGATGGAAGACAAAATCGAAGACCTAGAGAACAGGTCCAGGAGGAATAATATTCGTATGATCGGTCTGCCGGAAAGTGTTGGAGAACGGGGCTTAGAGGTCTTTCTGACTAGGTGGATTACAGCTGAACTACATCTCCCAGAACCCATGGGGCCCCTGCGTATAGAACGGGCGCACAGGTTGGGAGCTAAAACAACTGGTTCAAATAAACCTCGGGTGGTGATAATGCGCTTTTTGAACTAAGCCCAGAAGCAAGAGGTGCTGCAACAGCTCCGATCCAGCAATGCCTTACCATATGAAGGGTCAACGATCCGCTGCTTTCAGGACTACTCTGCAGGGGTGGCCGCCAAACGCTGCAAGTTCTCAGAGGTCTGCTCACAATTGTTTCACAAAAAAATCAGATTTGCACTGCAGTACCCCGCGAAGCTGCGAGTGACCTATAATGGCACCTCAAAAATTTATGAAACGGCTGAAGCGGCACAGGATTTCTTGAGACAATTGGAGGCAACAACACCCGAGGAGCGCTGAATAGCGAGAGGATTACAATTTACTGAGTGGAGATGCGGAGTCGTGAGGCGGTGGCCTAGTACGGAAAGATGCAAGGAGCGTTTTTGCTTAATTCAATTAACAAGGCAGCTTTGGCGATCATGGAGGAGAGAAGATACTTGAACGTGGAGAGACATCAATAGTTTCTTTTTGGACTGACCCAGTTGGGGGATTAAGTTAAGTTAATACAGCAGCAGTTTTAGTTCACCAAAGAGGCGGACTACCTGGCTACGGAAGGACTGCCTTGTTTGACTGCTGCAGCTATGAAGTTAGAGTCCCTGGATGCTGGATACATTCACCCGCAGAGGACATGGATAAAGAGTGGAGTAGGTAAAGCCCTGGTGAGGGGGCTACGACACTACAACTCTTGACCAGCTGAATATTTGGGGGAACTGTTTACTGTTTTTTCTGTTCTATTTGTTTACTGTTTAAAAAAGGAGGGAGGAGCGAGGGAGGGACGTAAGGAAGTTATGGTCCCATTTAGTGGGCCCGGACATAGGGGACAGAGGGGGTTAGAGGGGGGGGAGGGGAGATGGGAGGAGGGTGGGGGGATGCGGGTAGTGGTAAGCAGGGGATGAGATCTAAGAGGAGAAGTGGTAAAGGACGACAACGAGGATTTGCGTGGGGCCTAGTAACACCGAATTCCTATGAAAAGAGCTTTGTGGGTAAGGAGCGGGCTACAGTTGGATTGGGCTTAGGACTCAGAGCTTTTGAGGACAAGTTGGAATTAAGAGCCAGAGAGGGCAGAGGCTGGGCTGCTCTCTTGGCATACAAAAGCAGTCTTACATGGCATCAACTATTCAATTATATATAACAAAATAGTAAGAATTATATCATGGAATGTAGGCGGGGTGAACTCGCCCATAAAAAGATCTAAGATACTACAACAGCTAAATAGGCAGAAAACAGATATTGCACTCCTACAAGAGACGCACTTAGACCAAACTGAGCACGCCAAACTCAGCACATGGTGGGTAGGGAACTGTATTGCTGCGAATGCACAGGGAAAAAAGGGAGGAGTAGCGGTGCTATTTCGAAAGGGTATAGCCTCAGCGATCAAACCACTTCTGATTGACGCTGCAGGACGATATGTCATTCTGGAAGCGGTTGTCGGGCGGCAGAGACTGCTAATCTGCAACATATATGCCCCAAATAGCTACAACCGGAGATTTTTCCAAAGCCTGCTCAGCTTCTTGTTAAAACAATCACACACAGCCATGGTAGTGGGGGGAGACTTTAATGCAGCCTGGGACCCCTTACTGGACAGATCAGCCCCGAAGACAGCTTCTTACTATAATAACAAAGGACTCCTGCTGATGGGCCAGTTGTTAGACCTCATTGATGTCTGGCGGGTGTTGCACCCAGGCGAGAAAGACTACACTCACCTTTCACGGGCCCATTCGACTCAGTCGCGAATTGACTATATTCTGACATCGCGCCAAATGTTCGGGGAGGTGACCACGGCAGAAATTGGACCATATGTGGTATCTGATCATGCCTGGATCAAAATTGAGTGGATGCCTGGGGGTATGGCCCAACAGAAATATAGATGGCAATTCCCCCTGGAACTAAGTTCGGATCCAGTGCTTAAGGGCCGCTTACATGCTAGCTGGGCAGAATATAACACACATAACCAAGAACACTTAGACGACCCTGTTTTGTTCTGGGAAGCGGCTAAGGCGGTTCTCAAAGGGGAAATTATAAGTCATGCACATTATGTGAGGAAAGCATGGGACAGAGAGATATTACGTCTCAGTAAACAGCTGTGTCAGGCGCGAAAGAGATATGGGGACACACATGCAATAGGAGACAAGCAGCAAGTGCTAGAGCTTCAGACCGCCCTGAATGTACTGCTACAGGGGAGGGCACATAAGTCCCAGACCTACTACCGCTACATGCTTTATAAGCATGGTAATAAAACGGGCAGACTGATGTCGAAAGTAATTACTCCTCGGGGTGGGACTAGAAATATCTTGGCACTTCGGCAAAAAGGGGGAGGTCTCCACACAACAGATAAGGCAATTTGTGACACTTTCCAGACATTTTATAGGGGGCTATATGCCGCTCCAGAGGAAGAGGGCCTTCCTAGCCAAATGTACTTAGATAACATAGCACTGCCAAGACTCACAACACAGGAGCTGGACAGCCTTAACCAATTAATAACGGAAGATGAAGTTAGTTTGGCTATAACACGAAGCCCACGCTTAAAGGCCCCAGGACCAGATGGCCTTCGAGGGGAATTCTATAAATTGATGGAGGGAGGCGTTATACCAGCCCTTACTAGATTTTTAAATCAACTATTAGAGAAACAGGCAATGCCCCCCGATTTGAACAGAGCCCACATAATAGTCTTGCTAAAGCCTGGGAGGGACCCTTTAGAGCCAACCTCGTACCGCCCTACCTCCCTACTGAACTATGATGCTAAGCTGCTGGCGAAAATTTTGGCCAACAGGCTGGCAAGACTATTGCCTAGACTGATACATGAAAGCCAGGTTGGCTTTGTGGGAGGTAGGGCGGTGAGCAAAAATTTGAGGAAGATCCCGACATCATTGGAACAAAGCTCACAGGGTAACACAGCGTCATTGCTTGTTAGCTTCGACGCGGAAAAAGCTTTCGACAAAGTCCACTGGGACTTCCTCTTTGCCACCTTGGAAGACTATGGTTTCTCCGGGCGGTTTGTCGAAGCGATTCAAGTCCTATATGCTAATCCTAGTGCAACAATGTGGATAAATGGGCTTGAGTCGGAGAGCTTTCCTATTAGGAGGGGCACGAGGCAGGGATGCCCACTATCCCCCCTTCTTTTTGTACTGACTTTAGACCCCCTTATAAGAGAAATTATGGAAAACCCTATCATTCAGGGAGTCAGAGTGGGACCCCACATGTTTAAGATCGCAGCATTCGCAGACGATCTCCTGGTACACCTCACGAACCCGAGAGAATCGCTAGACACATTATTGGAGGCATTCCGTGAATACGGAGATTATGCAGGCTTTAGAATAAACTTGGACAAGTCTGAAGCTCTGGCCTCGCCAGCGGTGAGCCAAAGTGACTGGGGACCTGGGTTCCCATTGAAATGGGCCAAAGACTCTTTTAAATACTTAGGCATTCGACTCACAATGAATACCTCAGATCTATATCAGCTAAATGTCAAGATCCTACTAGAACATACTAGGAACAAATTAGACTCTTGGATGAACCTCCCTTTGTCTTTGATGGGGCGAATACACCTAATACAGATGGTGCTGTTCCCCCGCTGGCTATATGCCTTACAAACACTGCCAATCCGCTTGACGAAGACTGATTTGAAACGAGTGACCCGCCTTTTTAGTCGATTCTGCTGGGCAGGGAAGAAACCAAAATTCAGACAGGACATGTTAGTGGGAAGCTGGAAGCAGGGAGGCATAGGTTTCCCGGACTTGTTCTTATACAACCAGGCATGCCTGATGCGACATCTGGGGGATTTCTTTCAAGACACGCAATATTACACACCCTTAACCTTTGAGAAGGCCTTCTTTGCGCCTTACGATGTGCAGGCACTTCTCCATTTGCCTCGTCGCCTCATCCCGTTCAAATTTAAAAAAAGCATTTTATTTCAACCTCTTAGAGAGACGTGGCAATGGTGGATGAGGCAGCTGGGAGGACATCCACACGTCACTGACCAAATACCGATTATAGGCAACCCAGTATTTAAAGCGGGGATGGACAACCCGGTCTTTAGTGAGTGGCAAGGGCTGGGTATCACGAAATTGGAACACTTATTAATGGAGAATGGGGAGACTCAAACATTTAACGCCCTTCAGGACAAGGTGGGGGCAACATGGGGCAATAGGTTCGCGCATGCACAGGTTACACACTACATGAAATCCCTAAACCAGGCAGCTCTGAAGGGGCGAATGGGGGAAGCAATTCGAGGTTTTTTTGAGGAGCTGTTGACAGAGAGGTACTCGGTATCTGGTCTGTTTGCAGCCTTGGCCCGGCGTCAACCCAAGAGACAATACGAGGATCTCAAAAACAAATGGGAACAAGATATAGGGTCCTCACTAATGTCTTGGGATGTGGCAGCTACACTGAAAGGCATTAGTATGCTAGTACAGGATGAAAGGCTGAGAGAATGCGGATATAGGGTAGTCCTCCGAGGCTACATGTCTAAAGCACAGCTGGCTCATGTGCAGGGGCCGGATGGTTCAGCTTGTTCCAAATGCGGAAGGGGTCCCGGCTCACTGTATCATGCCTTATGGCAATGTCCCAAGGTGCTTGCATTTTGGCAGCGGGTAAAAGGTTTTTTAAGCCGATTGGGGAATAAGATTCAAGGGACGGACAGGCAGTTTTTGCTGGATCAGCCAGGAGCCTTTGCCCCCGCTATAAAACTATGCAGGAAACTGAGTTTGGTTGCTCGGAAGTGTATTATGCAATACTGGACATCTCCAGAGGAGCCGGCCTACTAGCACTGGTGAAACCAAGTACACCTATTGGCCTCTTGGGAAGCAAGAGATTCCAAGCGATCACCCAAACGCAGAGCACAATTTCTCCAGATCTGGATGCCATATCTGCAAGCCCTTAGCCCAAGGGGGCGTAGCTTACTCCTCAATGCCTGATAAAGTTGAAGCGAAGTGGTGGGGATGGAGGAGGCCAGGAATTAGAGAGTGAGACAGTTCCATTCGATGCTTGCCGGGGGGGGGGGGGGGGGGGGGGAGGTTGAAGGGGGGGCAGGAGAGGGAGTAGCTAG
The DNA here is from genome assembly GCF_901765095.1 of Microcaecilia unicolor. Classification (NCBI taxonomy): domain Eukaryota; kingdom Metazoa; phylum Chordata; class Amphibia; order Gymnophiona; family Siphonopidae; genus Microcaecilia; species Microcaecilia unicolor. The sequence continues at coordinate 236,807,447 of NC_044033.1, forward strand.
AGGAGAGATGCAGGAGGGGACTGGACGTCTTGAGGGTTGGATGCTATGGTGGAGGTAAGGCTCTGGTAATAAGTCATCGCTGCAGGGACCAGGAACAAGATTTGATCCCTCGGTTAATGAGAAGTCCCATCTCGATGGAGACTGGATATTGAGTAGATGAAAGATCTTTAGGCATACAGAGGGTCCTGAATAGCTGCATATCACAGCCTAACCAGTACATCAACACGAAGCTCCCACACCTGCAAAACACACTGGGGATGGGGCGGAGATTGGGAGGGGGGAAGAGTGGAGGGGAAAACAAAAATAAAAGTTTGACCCTGGTTAAATTTTAGGATATCTATGTATAGTACACCAGAAACGTTCTGTAATACTGTTTATACTATTGTGCTGTACCATATTGAGGTGTCAATAAAATAGTTGAAACATAAATACAGTGCTAAATCAGCCGCCCCGCCCCCGTAGGAACAGCTGACCAATCCGGCCCTGGGTATCGGCAGAGCCCCTCTGATTGGCTCTGTCCGATTTCCCAGGCGGGACCACCAACTTGGCCTCCCAATCCGGCGCCTCAGAGGCGGAGCTCCGGACCCTCCTGCCTAGGAGGGAGGAAGACGCCGACCATCGCGTCCTGGCGCCGCCTCCTTTGGCGGCGCGAACATCACCCCCACAACCGGCGACCGACGGACGCAGTCGCCGGCCTCCGGTCCCGGCCGGAACGGCCATCGCTGCGGCGGGACCCGACACCACGCCGAGGCCCATGGGCCGCTACCCCGCGCCGCGGAGGACGCTGGCTCCCGCCCCCCGCGGCGGAAGAGCAGGTAGGGGCGCGGGACGCGACAGTATCCCCCGGATGCCCCCCTCCTCCCGGGGCCAGGTTTAAGAGGATAACGCTCATGAAAAGCCCTTACCAATTCCGGAGCATGTACGTTGGTAGCTGGTTCCCAGGAATTGTCTTCGGGACCGAAATGCTTCCAAGATAGTAGGTAGTGTAGCTTCCCCCGCCGCCTCTGGGAGTCAATGATTTCTTCAACCTCATACTCGGGATCGGGGACAGCCTCCGGAACGACAGTTTCTTTATTCTGTAGATGCCATTTGGATCCCCGGAAACTCTTCAACAGAGAGACATGGAAGGCATTATGAACCCGTAGAGTACTAGGTAGCCGCAGGCGGTATGTCACCGCTCCGATTTGAGACTGGATCGTAAACGGCCCGATGTACCGTGGTCCCAACCTCCGAGAGGGTACCCGGAGCCTTAGGTATTTAGTACTTAGCCATACCTTTTGCCCCGGCTGCAACACCGGGGCGGGACGCCGGTGTCGGTCAGCAAACGACTTGTACTTGGCGGCCACTCTTTGTAGTTGTTCACGGGCCATAGTCCAGACCTCCTGCAGGTCAGCCAGGGTTTGAGTGACCATGGGCGTAGATGAGTCAGAGGGAATGGGCGAAGGAAGCCGCGGATGTTGTCCATACACCATGAAAAAGGGAGATTGCCCAGAGGCAGAATGCTCACTGTGGTTATAGGCAAACTCGGCCCACGGAAGAAGGGATGCCCAGTTGTCTTGCCGCTTATTGACAAAGGCCCGCAAGAATCCTTTCAATGTTTGGTTAATCCGTTCGACCATACCATTGGTCTGTGGATGATAGGCCGAAGAGAAATGGGTCACAACCCCCAGAGCGGAACACAGGGCTCTCCAGAATCGTGAAGTGAACTGGGTTCCACGGTCGCTGATGATCCTGACAGGTAGCCCATGGAGCCGGAAAATATGCTGGATGAACTGCTGGGCTAACAATGCAGCCGACGGAAGTCCTGGCAGGGGAACAAAATGTGCCATACGGGAAAACCGGTCTACCACAACCCAAATCACGGTGTGTCCCTGGGAGCGGGGAAGGTCCGTGATGAAGTCCATAGACAATTAAGTTGCAGGAATGGGCAATGGTTGCAGGTCTCCCCAAGGGCGCCCTACCACAGACTTAGTCCGGGCACAGGTAGGGCAGGTCGTGACAAACTTAAGGATATCTTGCCTCATGTGAGGCCACTGGTACTGTCAAGAAATCAGACGAAGGGTCTTTTGGAACCCAAAATGTCCGGCCCATACGGAGGAATGTCCCCAATGCATTACTTTTCCCCGGTCCTGGGGAGGCACAAGCTTTCTCACCGGGGTGACCCCTCCTGGGGCCGCACTGAGGCAGACTGGATCCAACATAGGATGAAGCTCTTCAATCTCCTCTGGAGCTTCGAAGGCTCTGGAGAGGGAGTCCGCAGGGGTATTCTGGGCAGCAGACCGGAATACAAGTTGAAAGTGGAACCTGGCGAAAAACAATGACCAACGGGCCTGCCGTGGATTCAGTCTTTGGGCCTCCTGTAGATACAAAAGATTCTTGTGGTCCGTAATCACCGTAAACCGGTGCTCTGCCCCCTCCAGCAAATGTCTCCACTCTTGCAGAGCTAACTTCAAGGCTAGTAGTTCACTGTCTCCCACAGTATAGTTGCGTTCCGCTGGAGAGAACTTACGGGAGAAGAAGAAGCAAGGTTGGCGCTGGCCCTTGGTGTTAACTTGAGAGAGGACTGCCCCGGCGCCCAAAGCAGAAGCATCCACCTCTACCACAAATGGTTTGTCAGGATCCGGAGCCTGAAGGATAGAAGCAGATTCAAAGGCTTTCTTCAACTGACTGAATGCTGCTTGCGCCTCAGCTGGTCAGTTTCGGACATCAGCATGCTTCTTGGTGAGCGCTGTCAAAGGAGCTGTCAGTTGCAAATAGTAAGGAATAAATTGACGGTAGTAATTCGCAAACCCCAGGAACCGTTATACAGCCTTCAGTCCCTGAGGTTGAGGCCACTCCCGGATAGCGCGGAGTTTATCTGGATCCATTTGCAGACCCCCGGGTAACAGAATATGTCTCAGAAAAGGCAGAGACTGCTGATGAAAAGAGCATTTGCTGAGCTTGGCAAACAAGCGGAATTGTCGTAAGCGCTGAAGCACAGTTCGAACATGGGTCACATGCTCCATGGGATCTTTGGAGAAAATCAGGATGTCATCCAAGTAAATAATTACTGTAGTATACAACAGGTCCTCGAGAGCGAAGTTGATAAACCTTTGGAACACTGCGGGAGCGTTACACAAGCCGAAAGGCATCACCCGATACTCGAAATGTCCCTCATGTGTATTAAATGCAGTTTTCCATTCGTCCCCCTGCCGGATACGGACCAAATTGTAGGCCCCACGGAGATCCAGCTTAGTGAAGATCTGGGCCCCCTGCAACCGATCAAACAGCTCAGGGATAAGGGGCAGCGGGTATCGATCCTTCACGGTGATGGCATTTAGGCCCCGGTAGTCAACACAGGGCCTCAAGGAGCCATCTTTCTTGGTCACAAAAAAGAATCCTGCCCCGGCAGGGGACGTAGAGGGACGTATGAACCCTTTCTGGAGATTCTCCCGGATATAGGCTTGCATTACCTTAGATTCCTCCCGGGACAGTGTGTAGAGACGGCCCCGAGGTGGCATTGTGTCCGCCATCAACTTAATAGCACAATCAAAGGACCGATGTGGCGGTAGCACATCCGCTTCCACGGGACTAAATACATCCGCAAACTCCCGGTATTCCTCTGGCAGAGTAGCTTGACAGGCTGGCACAGTTCTAGGGGTAGCTGCTACCGCGGGACAGCTGCATTTCCGGCCCTTCAAACAGGCCTCAATGCAGGCGTCACCCCAGGCCTGAATCTTCCCTAAAGTCCAGTCTATAACGGGGGTATGGCGCCGTAACCAGGGTAGGCCCAGCACCACAGGATGAATGGTGCGGGGTAAGATCAGAAATTGAGCCTCCTCACGGTGATCCTCCCCTACCTGCAGCCCCAAAAAGGGGGTTACCTCCGTGATAGGCTGGGGTAACGCAGTACCCTGGATGGATGTTACTTGCAGCGCAGGTCGATAGGGCAGTGTGGGCCATTCCATCTGCTGCAGGAGTTCCTGGCAAATAAAATTCCCCCCAGCCCCGGAGTCCAAGAGGGCACGGGTGTGAACTATCGTCTCCTGCCACTGCAAAGTTACCGGAAGTGTTATCAGATGATCAGGTAGGGGAGTAGAGTGCCCCAAGACCCCTCCCCTCAGGGCGCCTTGGGAGTGGCGTTTCCCGGCCGTGCGGGGCAAGTGCGAATGAAGTGACCCGCCTCGCCGCAATACAGGCAAAGACCGCCCCGCAAACGTTGAGTCTTCTCCGACGGAGTCAATCGTTGGCAGCCGATCACCATAGGTTCTTCAGAGGTCTCCCTAAGATCTCGGGAGCCACTGCGGGGGGACGGTCCCTGACCAGGCCGAGACCCACCCCTGGATCCCTTCCGCCGGTCTGCTCGAGCTCTAGCCCTCTCCTGGAAACGGGTATCCACCCGGACACAGAGCGAGATCAGGGCATCCAGTTGCCCCGGGACCTCCCGGCCCGCCAGCTCATCCTTGATTCGATCCTGAAGTCCCTCCAGGAAGATTGCAGATAAGGACTCCTGATTCCAACGCAACTCGGTAGCCAAAGTCCGAAATCGAATAGCATAGTCTGCCACGGTCCCTTCGCCCTGTTGAATCCGCAGTAGTTCAGACGCGGCGGAAGACGGCCTTCCTGGGAGGTCAAACACCATGCGGAAGCGGAGTTGGAACTCCGCATAATTGTCCAAGAGCGGATCCTGTTGTTCACATAACGGGGACGCCCATGCCAGGGCCCGTCCCGTAAGCAAGGAAATAACATAGGCCACTTTTATCTGGTCTGATGCAAAGACTTCTGGTTGCATCTTGAAGTATAAGTTGCACTGGTTGAGGAAACCCCGGCAGCTTCCGGGAACGCCATCAAATCGTGCAGGCTCAGGGAACAGAGGTCCCGGGAAGGACCCTCCCGGATGGGGAGCCGCTGCGGCACCCTGGACCGCAGCGGCCTGGTTCTGTACCTGGACCGAAGAGAGCTGAGAGCATACATTCTGGAGGGCCCCCGACAGGGCATTCAACTGCTCCTGCTCCTGCTGGAGAACTTTAGCCAGGTCCCGCAGGTCAGGTTGCGTAGGCGAGCTCATGGCTTCAGGTTCCTGTCTTATCCACAAGGAGGGTGAGCCCTTAGGTCCCGCAAGGCCCAAAAGGACCTCAAAGGACAGCCGCGCAACCCCAAGTCTTCACCCGCGGCGACCGCCGTTCACCAAGGGTTGAGCCCCCAGCTGCAGGCGGTCAACGGAACCGCGGGGTTACTGGACTGGCCTGGGCTGGAACCGGGAGAGAAGCGGGCAGGTGGAAAGAAGAGTCCACAGACAGGCAGCAGAACAGGACCGGCAGCAACAGCGTAGTCGGGGTCAGGCAAGAGGTCAAGGCCGGCGGCTAGTAGAGAAGTCAAAAGTCAGGCTGGAGGTCGAGGCAGGCAGCTAGGCAGAGATACCAGGAAACAGTCCAAATTCCAAAGTCCGCAAAACCAGGAAACAACTAACACAGGAACCACGGAGATAGGCTTCGGGAACAGAACCTGAAGCAAAGTGCTAGCTCAGTTCCCATCTTTAAATACAGTGCTAAATCAGCCGCCCCGCCCCCGTAGGAACAGCTGACCAATCCGGCCCTGGGTATCGGCAGAGCCCCTCTGATTGGCTCTGTCCGATTTTCCAGGCGGGACCACCAACTTGGCCTCCCAATCCGGCGCCTCAGAGGCGGAGCTCCGGACCCTCCTGCCCAGGAGGGAGGAAGACGCCGACCATCGCGTCCTGGCGCCGCCTCCTTTGGCGGCGTGAACATCGCCCCCACAACCGGCGACCGAGAGACCGGCGGCCGCAGTCGCCGGCCTCTGGTCCCGGCCGGAACGGCCATCGCTGCGGCAGGACCCGACACCACGCCGAGGCCCACGGGCTGCTACCCCGCGCCGCGGAGGACGCTGGCTCCCGCCCCCCTTGGCGGAAGAGCAGGTAGGGGCGCGGGACGCGACATTGGAATACAGTTAGATTCAACACTTACTCTGATCCCCAAATCCAAGCAACCTTCAAGAGCTGCTTCTACTATTTGCAACAGCTACTACGCTGCCTCTCTCCTTACATCTTATCCCAGTTGTAAATGCCAGTTGTGCATGCCATGGTAACATCAAGACTGGATTACTAAAATGCACTATACAATGGTCTGACTACAAAGGGCCTGAACTAGCTCCAGTTGATTCAGAATGCAGCAGCAAGACTCACAGAAGGTTGCAAGTGACGGGACCACATCATACTATTCTTACAAAAACGTCATTGGCTACCAGTACAATACAGGACTAAATTTAAAACTCTATGTCTGATCTTCAAGGCCCTCAAAGGAAATGACCCTGAATATCTGAAGAATAGGATGATCCTCCACACACCGCCAAGGACACTAATGTCCTCCTCCTACTACTACTATTTAGCATTTCTATAGCGCTACAAGGCCAAAGCAGGAAACCGGCCAAAGAGTCGGTTGGGCCGCTGGACGAAAATGGTGTTAAAGGGGCGATCAAGGAGGACAAAGCCGTAGCGGAGAAATTAAATGAATTCTTTGCTTCGGTCTTCACCGAGGAGGATTTGGGGGGGACACCGGTGCCGGAAAGAATATTTGAAGCGGGGGAGTCGGAGAAACTAAACAAATTCTCTGTAACCTTGGAGGATGTAATGGGTCAGTTCAGCAAGCTGAAGAGTAGTAAATCACCGGGACCTGATGGTATTCATCCCAGAGTATTAATAGAACTAAAAAATGAACTTGCGGAGCTACTGTTAGAAATATGCAATCTGTCCCTAAAATCGAGTGTAATACCGGAAGACTGGAGGGTAGCCAATGTTACTCCGATTTTTAAGAAAGGTTCCAGAGGAGATCCGGGAAATTATAGACCGGTGAGTCTGACGTCGGTGCCGGGCAAGATGGTGGAGGCTATTATTAAGAATAAAATTGCAGAGCATATACAAAAACATGGACTGATGAGACAAAGTCAGCACGGATTTAGTGAAGGGAAGTCTTGCCTCACCAATCTAATGCATTTTTTTGAGGGGGTAAGCAAACATGTGGACAATGGGGAGCCGGTTGACATTGTATATCTGGATTTTCAGAAGGCGTTTGACAAAGTGCCGCACGAAAGACTCCTGAAGAAATTGCAGAGTCATGGAATCGGAGGTAGGGTATTATTATGGATTAAGAACTGGTTGAAAGATAGGAAGCAGAGAGTAGGATTGCGTGGCCAGTATTCTCAGTGGAGGAGGGTAGTTAGTGGGGTCCCGCAGGGGTCTGTGCTGGGTCCGTTGCTTTTTAATGTATTTATAAATGACCTAGAGATGGGAATAACTAGTGAGGTAATTAAATTCGCCGATGACACAAAATTATTCAGGGTCGTCAAGTCGCAGGAGGAATGTGAACGATTACAGGAGGACCTTGCGAGACTGGGAGAATGGGCGTGCAAGTGGCAGATGAAGTTCAATGTTGACAAGTGCAAAGTGATGCATGTGGGTAAGAGGAACCCGAATTATAGCTACGTCTTGCAAGGTTCCGCGTTAGGAGTTACGGATCAAGAAAGGGATCTGGGTGTCGTCGTCGATGATACGCTGAAACCTTCTGCTCAGTGTGCTGCTGCGGCTAGGAAAGCGAATAGAATGTTGGGTGTTATTAGGAAGGGTATGGAGTCCAGGTGTGCGGATGTTATAATGCCGTTGTATCGCTCCATGGTGCGACCGCACCTGGAGTATTGTGTTCAGTATTGGTCTCCGTATCTCAAAAAAGATATAGTAGAATTGGAAAAGGTACAGCGAAGGGCGACGAAAATGATAGTGGGGATGGGACGACTTTCCTATGAAGAGAGGCTGAGAAGGCTAGGGCTTTTCAGCTTGGAGAAGAGACGGCTGAGGGGAGATATGATAGAAGTGTATAAAATAATGAGTGGAATGGATCGGGTGGATGTGAAGCGACTGTTCACGCTATCCAAAAATACTAGGACTAGAGGGCATGAGTTGAAGCTACAGTGTGGTAAATTTAAAACGAATCGGAGAAAATTTTTCTTCACCCAACGTGTAATTAGACTCTGGAATTCATTGCCGGAGAACGTGGTACGGGCGGTTAGCTTGACGGAGTTTAAAAAGGGGTTAGATAGATTCCTAAAGGACAAGTCCATAGACCGCTATTAAATGGACTGGAAAAATTCCTCATTTTTAGGTATAACTTGTCTGGAATGTTTTTACGTTTGGGGAGCGTGCCAGGTGCCCTTGACCTGGATTGGCCACTGTCGGTGACAGGATGCTGGGCTAGATGGACCTTTGGTCTTTCCCAGTATGGCACTACTTATGTACTTATGTACTTATGTACTTATGTACGCAGCGCTGCACAAACATAGAGGAAAGACAGTCCCTGCTCTTTGAGCTTACAATCTATTAGACAAAAAATAAAGTAAGCAAATCAAATCAATTAATGTGTACGGGAAGGAAGAGAGGAGGGTAGGTGGAGGCGAGTGGTTACAAGTGGTTACGAGTCAAAAGCAATGTTAAAGAGGTGGGCTTTCAGTCTAGATTTAAAGGTGGCCAAGGATGGGGCAAGACGTAGGGGCTCAGGAAGTTTATTCCAGGCGTAGGGTGCAGCGAGACAGAAGGTGCGAAGTCTGGAGTTGGCAGTAGTGGAGAAGAAAACAGATAAGAAGGATTTATCCATGGAGCGGAGTGCACGGGAAGGGGTGCAGGGAAGGACGAGTGTGGAGAGATACTGGGGAGCAGCAGAGTGAGTACATTTATAGGTTAGTAGAAGAAGTTTGAACAGGATGCGAAAACGGATAGGGAGCCAGTGAAGGGACTTGAGGAGAGGGGTAGTAGGTAGAGGGGTAGTTAGTGAAAGTCCTCCCAAGGACTTTCACTAACTACACCCTGTATAATCCTTCCTATACTGCCATGTTGTGTGGTTATGGCCTGTATAAAGAATCAGCTGGATCTCAGGGCTCAGCTGGAGCTGGATACCAAGGCTTAGCAGGCTATCCATATGATGGGCCAGCAGGCTCCCAAGTTTTCCTAACCTTGTGTTCCTGCAGTTGTACTATACTTTCTTAGGATATGGGATGGTAAAATTATGTATCATACCTGATAATTTTCTTTCCATTAATCATAGCTGATCAATCCATAGACTGGTGGGTTGTGTCCATCTACCAGCAGGTGGAGATAGAGAGCAATCCTTTTGCCTCCCTATATGTGGTCATGTGCTGCCGGAAACTCCTCAGTATGTCGATATCAAAGCTCCATCCGCAGGACTCAGCACTTAGAGAATTACACCCACGAAGGGACACTCTGCCCAGCTCACCACCGCCGAAACGGGGGAGGGGAATTAACCCAGCTCATCCCCACACAAGTGGGGGAGGGGAATCCGTCCAGCTCATCCCCGCGGAACGGGGGAGGGACACCACCCCGCCGATGCGGGGGGATCTGGCTTATCCTGCAACCGCAACCGCAGGAGGAGCTGACTGACCCTAACACCGCCGAAGCGGGAGGGGTACAAAGCTACCCTACAGCCGCACGAAGCGGGAGGGAGTGCCGGCAGAATTTAGGTCTCAGTCCAGCCCCGTAAAACGGAGGGGAGAGGAATGCAGCAGCTCACTGTAACACAAAATCGTCTCAACTCCTGAAGAATCCAATTGAAAAAACTTGAACACGCAGTCCTCCTGAACAGGAACTGAAGACTAAACTTGAACCTGAAATGCAACCAGAATAAAAACAGTAAAGATATCTGGGAGAGGCTATGGATTGATCAGCTATGATTAATGGAAAGAAAATTATCAGGTATGATACATAATTTTACCTTCCATAAGTACATAAGTAATGCCATACTGGGAAAAGACCAAGGGTCCATCGAGCCCAGCATCCTGTCCACGACAGCGGCCAATCCAGGCCAAGGGCACCTGGCAAGCTTCCCAAACGTACAAACATTCTATACATGTTATTCCTGGAATTTTGGATTTTTCCATGTCCGTTTAGTAGCGGTTTATGGACTTGTCCTTTAGGAATCCGTCCAGCCCCTTTTTAAACTCTGCTAAGCTAACCGCCTTCACCACTTTCTCCGGCAACGAATTCCAGAGTTTAATTACACGTTGGGTGAAGAAAAATTTTCTCCAATTTGTTTTAAATTTACTACACTGTAGTTTCATCGCATGCCCCCTAGTCCTAGTATTTTTGGAAAGCGTGAACAGACGCTTCACATCCACCTGTTCCACTCCACTCCACTCATTATTTTATATACCTCTATCATGTCTCCCCTCAGCCGTCTCTTCTCCAAGCTGTATAGCCCTAGCCTCCTTAGTCTTTCTTCATAGGGAAGTCGTCCCATCCCTGCTATCATTTTAGTCGCCCTTCGCTGCACCTTTTCCAATTCTACTATATCTTTCTTGAGATGCTGATCAATCCATAGACTGGTGGGATGTACCGAAGCAGTACTCACCCAGGGCGGGACATAGAAATCCCTGACCGCAACACTGAAGCTCCAAAACAGGCCTCCGCCCGAGCTGCCACAGTCAAGCGGTAATGCCTGGAGAAGGTATGAGCCGATGCCCAAGTTGCCGCCTTGCAAATCTCTTCCAAGGAGACGGACCCGGCCTCCGCCATCGAGGCCGCCTGAGCTCTAGTGGAGTGAGCCTTCAGCCGGATAGGCGGCACCTTCCCCACGGCCACATAAGCCGCTGCAATGGCTTCCTTGACCCATCTTGCCACTGTAGGCTTAGCAGCCTGCAGACCCTTACGAGGACCTGCAAACAGGACAAACAGATGATCCGACTTCCGGAAATCATTGGTCACTTCCAAGTATCTGATGATGACTCGTCTCACATCTAGATATTTGAGAGCAGAGTACTCCTCTGGGTAGTCCTCCCTACGAAAGGATGGGAGACAGAGCTGCTGATTCACATGGAAGCGAGAAACAAGCAGGAAGGAAGGCACTGTGTGAATAGACACTCCTGCCTCAGTGAACTGCAGAAAGGGCTCTCGACATGATAGCGCCTGGAGCTCGGAAACTCTTCTGGCTGAAGTGATAGCCACCAAAAAGACTGCTTTCAACGTCAGGTCTTTCAGAGATGCCCTCGACAAGGGTTCAAAAGGCGGCTTCTGCAAGGCTCTTAGCACTAGATTGAGATTCCACGCAGGTACCACTGAGTGCAGAGGAGGGCGCAGGTGATTAACTCCCTTGAGAAAGCACACCACATCTGGCTGCGAAGCCAGGGAAGCACCCTTCAGGCTGCCCCTGAAGCAAGCCAGAGCCGTTACCTGGACTTTAAGGGAACTGAGTGACAGGCCTTTCTCCAGACCTTCTTGCAGGAACGCCAACACTGAAGAAATTGGAGCAGTGAAGGGAGAAAGGGAGCCTGCCTCACACCACGATGCAAAGGTACTCCAAACCCTGGCGTAAGCAGTAGAAGTAGAGCGCTTCCTCGCTCTCAGCATAGTGGCGATGACCTTGTCTGAGAAGCCTTTCTTCCTCGGATGCTGCCGCTCAATAGCCAGGCCGTAAGACCAAAGGGGGAGGGATCCTCCATCACCACGGGACCCTGATGCAACAGGCCCTGCTCCGCTGGCAGTCGCAGAGGTCCGTCCACTGAGAGCCTGATCAAGTCCGCACACCAGGGACGTCTGTGCCAGTCCGGACCCACCAGGATTACCCGGCCCGGATGCTTTGCCACCCGGTCTAGTACCCTGCCCATCATGGGCCAGGGCGGGAACACATAGAGAAGCTCCTGTGTCGGCCACTGTTGGAGAAGAGCATCTACTCCCAGAGATCGAGGGTCCCGTCCTCTGCTGAAAAAGCGCGGCACTTGGCAATTGGCCGATGACGCCATCAGGTCTAGGCTCGGCTGGCCCCAGCGCTTCGTGATGTCCAAGAACGCCTGAGCCGATAACTGCCACTCTCCGGGATCCAAGGTATGGCGACTGAGTAAGTCCGCCTTGACATTCATGACTCCAGCAATGTGGGCCGCCGACAGCTGTTCCAGGTTCGCTTCCGCCCACTGGCATAGATTCATGGCCTCCTTGGCTAGAGGGGCGCTCTTGGTACCTCCCTGGCGATTGACATAGGCCACAGCCGTGGCATTGTCCGACAGGACCCGTACTGGCTTCAACGCCAGTACCGGGAGAAACTCCAAAAGCGCCAACCGAATGGCTCTGAGTTCCAGGAGGTTGATAGACCACTTTGCCTCTGCAGGAGACCAGAGCCCCTGCGCTGTCCTTCCCAAGCAATGGGCTCCCCATCCCGTCAAAGAGGCGTCCGTCGTGACGACAACCCACTCCGGGGTCAAAAGAGGCATCCCTGCGGACAACTTGTCTGTCCTCAGCCACCAGCTCAGCGCCTTGCGCACCGCTAGGTCCAAGGGAAGGCGCACAGCGTAATCCTCCGACACTGGAGTCCAGCGCTGCAGCAGAGAGAGTTGTAGTGGTCTCATATGAGCCCTGGCCCAGGGCACTACTTCCATCATGGCCGTCATAGAGCCCAACAGCTGCCCATAGTCCCAAGCCCGAAGAGGAGAGGCTACTAGGAACTGGTCCACCTGAGCCTGAAGCTTGACAATTCGATTGTCCGGCAGGAACACTCTGCCCACTTGGGTGTCGAAACGAACTCTCAGATATTCCAGGGACTGTCGGGCGCAGCTGGCTTTTCTCCCAGTTGATGATCCACCCCAGGGAGCTCAAAAGAGCAACCACCCGGTTCACAGTTTTGCCGCACTCTGCATAAGAGGGGGCTCGGATCAACCAGTCGTCCAGATAAGGATGGACTTGTACCCCTTCCTTTCGTAGGAAGGCCGCGATGACCACCATTACTTTGGAGAAGGTCCGCGGAGCAGTAGCCAACCCGAACGGGAGGGCTCTGAACTGGAAGTGTCGGCCCAGGACTGCAAAACGCAGAAAGCGTTGATGAGGAGGCCAGATGGGAATATGCAGGTAAGCTTCCTTGATGTCCAAGGATGCCAGGAACTCCCCTGCCTTCACTGCCGCTATAACAGAGCGGAGAGTCTCCAATCGGAAGTGCCGAACTTTCAAGGCCCGATTGACCCCTTTGAGGTCGAGGATAGGCCGTACAGAACCTCCTTTCTTTGGTACCACAAAGTAAATGGAGTAACGTCCAAGCTGATCTTCTGGCACCGGAACGACCGCACCCAGATGGATCAGATTGTCCAAAGACTGCTGCACTGCCACAGCTTTGACCGGAGACTTGCAGGGAGAGTGTACAAACCCGTCTCTTAAGGGTCGGCAGAACTCTAGCTTGTAGCCGTCTCTGATGACTTCCAGCACCCAAGCGTCTGAAGTTACCCTGGTCCATTCGCCCAGAAACGAGGACAGGCGTCCTCCAATCTGCACTGGGCCATGGACCAGGGCCCCCTCATTGGGTACGAGACCCTGGGGGAGGACCGGAGGAAGCACCTCCGGGACGGCGGTCTCTGTGAAAGTAATGCTGCTTGGGGGAGAAGTTCCTCTTGAAAGAAGAGGGGGCAGAGGAGCCCGACTTGCCCGGGCGATACCGGCGGGCTTCCTGAAACTGTCCTTTGGAGTTACCGGGGCGAGCACTGGCCCGAGCCCTGACCTCTGGTAACCTCTTGCCCTTAGACGTGCCGAGATCGGTCACAATTTTGTCCAGCTCAACCCCAAAAAGCAGCTTGCCTTTAAAAGGCAACTTAGCCAGGCGAGACTTAGAGGCGTGGTCCGCAGACCAATGCTTCAGCCAAAGCCACCGCCGTGCAGAGACTGTCTGAGCCATACCTTTAGCTGAGGCTCTCAAGACATCATACAGCAAGTCTGCCAAATAAGCCAAGCCTGATTCCAGGGCCGGCCAATCAGCCCTCAAGGAAGGATCCGAGGGGGAAGCCCGCTGCACAATCGTCAGGCACGCCCTGGCCACATAGGCGCCGCAAACTGAGGCCTGCAAACTTAAAGCAGCCGCCTCGAAGGACGACCTTAAGGCCGCCTCCAATCTTCTGTCTTGGGCGTCCTTTAGGGCCGTGCCACCTTCCACAGGCAACGCCATTTTCTTAGTCACCGCAGTGATTAAAGAATCCACGGTAGGCCAAAGAAAGGCCTCCCGTTCACCTTCAGGCAGAGGATAGAGGCGGGACATAGCCCTAGCCACTTTGAGGCTCACTTCTGGGACATCCCATTGAGCCGAAATCAAGGTGCGCATGGCCTCATGCACGTGGAAGGTTCTAGGCGGGCGCTTCGTCCCCAGCATAATGGCGGAGCCAACAGAGGCTGAGGGAGAGACGTCCTCCGGAGAGGAAATCTTCAAAATGCTCATGGCCTGCACTAACAGGTTGGGCAAATCCTCTGAGCGAAAGATCTGCGCTGCAGAGGGGTCATCCGCTCCATCCGAGCGGGAATCCGTCTACTCCAAGGAATCCTCAAAGGACCGTTGGGAGAACCCAGATATGCTGCCCTCATCTACATCAGAGGAGACAGAGTCCTCTAGGGCCTGGAAATCCACCCGAGGGCGTTTGCTTCCGGAGGCCTCAACCCCTTTATCAGACAGGGGGGCAGGGGCAGCGTTTTGCATAAGAAAAGCCTGATGCAGCAGCAAAATGAACTCAGGGGAGAAACCCCCCGAACAGTGCACTTCTGCAGCTTGGGCCACGGCCCTAGCCGCACCGTCAACCGGCGCTCGCAAGAGCGGGGGAGAAACGTGCTGCGCATCCAAAATGGCGTCCGGCGCGAAACTCCGAGAAGGAGCCACGCGAAAAGAACGGCGCTTAACTTTGGCCGCTTTCTTACCGTCGCCCGAATCAAGGGCGACCATAGTATTAACGTCTCCCAGCTCGAGGGCGGCCCAAGAAGAAGCCGTCCGAGCAGAGTGGCCGGCCAACATGGAGTGGGCTAGCAGTGGGGGATGGGCGCTTATGGCAGGAAAAACCGCCGCACCGGAGGAAGAACTGGGACACTGACCGGCCTCCAAACTGATGCTTAACAAAGGCGATTCAGGTTTTGAAATCCCCGCATCCCCGCTAGACGCAACCACGCGGTCCGGGGAGCGAATCCTCTCGCCCTCGCCCTCCGACGCCATAAGCCACGTGGAGACCGAACGGGGAACCCCCTCCCCTGCCCGCTATAAAAAGGTAAAATTACCTGCTTCTCGCTCCGAGCTGTAACGAACTGGTGTCCCAGTGAGCAGCTGCAATAAACGTTGAAATAAACGCCCTTAAGGACGTCCAAAATTTTTTTTTTTTAACGGAGCCAGCGGGAGGGGGGAGAAAAGGATGGACCTGGCACCACCAGGTTTGCACTTGCTCAAGAAGAGCCCTCAACCCCAGGTACTCAACAAAACCTAAAAATTAGGCTTGGAGACCTAGCCAGAGCTGCTGCTGTGTGTGACCACCACCTGCTGAGATAGAGAACATACTGAGGAGTTTCCGGCAGCACATGACCACATATAGGGAGGCAAAAGGATTGGTCTCTATCTCCACCTGCTGGTAGATGGACACAACCCACCAGTCTATGGATTGATCAGCATGATGATATGGAAATGCATGTTACATATCAAGGTGACACAAGGAAGGAGCTTGAAGCCCTGCAGTCCATGTATGGCAGATATAATTGGATGTAACCTTGTGACTGAGGACCATTTGAGCTCAGGATGTTGCTATGGAAATATGTGCTCGGAGTGGAAGAGACACCAGGTGTTTCACGATATGTACTAGCTGGTTTCATGGTCATTTGCTATGAGCACAGCCATACTGATAAGAACTAAGTTAGTGGTCACATGTGCGCATGTGCATGTAAGAGGAGAGGATGATATAATGTAGGAAATGTCCATATATGTATACATATAAAGAATAACAGAATATTACAGGAATATCCATATATGATCATAAGTTAGTTTGGGAGAAGTCACATGATTTCTGGGAAGGCAGAACTCGTAACAGTATTTATGTGATGTCCGGGAGATGTTAGCTGAACAGTCCTTGTCTTTCAGGGTGCGCACCTGACTGACAACCTGCTCCAGAGAGAAAACAATTATTTTGTATATTGGCTCTGTGAGATATAAATAAAGATATGGCTGATTTTTCTCTTATTTTTTACAGCCTATGAGGCTGTAATGCTTCCCCCCCTCCCTATCAGGGCTAGGAGATGGGAGAAAACACATTTTGGCGCTTTCCGAACAGGGACCTGATTGCCCTGTGTAATTAGCCTTAATAGCCCTCTAAACTAATCAAATGAAAAAACAGAAAAAAATGAAAAAGATAAAAGGAAAAAAGTAGCAAAAAGAAAAAAACAAAAACGCCTGGGCTATTCCCGTAGCTGGCTTGTGGAGACTTATCGATAGCTCAGAGAAGGGATCCTCTGGAGCTGTAAAATTGAGAAGTGGCATTGAAGTGAGAAGTGGTACCAGATCAAGAAGTGTATTGAATCCTGTGGGAAAAGCTGCAGGGTGTGTTTAAATTCACTGACATAAGTGTTGGTGAGCTGAGTGTGGACGCGTCAGCTGCACAAGGTTGCATGTCTGGAATTTTGATAGACGTCTGTAAGTATTAATTTTTTATTTTCATGGGGGATGTTATTTGTTAGTTATCAACTGCTTTCATAGACAGCAGGATCTAGCTAGTATTTTAAATATAGTGTGCCTCAGTGATTCTTTATGATTTGGGGACGTGGAAGCATGCTCAGAAAAGTCAGTATCTGCAGTCTGTACTGTTCTTTAATGGCTCAGGCTATTAACATGAAAAAAGAAGAAAAAAAGAACAGAAAAAACACACGACACTAAAAATGAAAAATAAAAACAGAAGACGACACAAGCAAAAATGAAGAAATACTATGTAGATTTATTGAGGTGATATGACTCGACACAGCTGTGTTTCGGCCCAATCGGCCTGCGTCAGGAGTCTACATTGAAACAAATGTAATTTAATTTTAAAACAAATCGGTTGTAAATCTATCAAACTATAAACACAAAGAATTTTTTATATACATTAAAATATAAAATATAAACAGTAATAGACAATAATCTACAATCGTCTTGGATTCTAATCAAAAATTATTATATAATTAACTATAAAAATTTTTAAGAAAATATATATGAACTACAATCATTGGTCTAATACATTCTTTAAATATAATATAGAGAAGAAAAATTTATAAGGGCAATATAAAAAATAGATAAAGTACATATTATGAATGAGCTAGTCGTATATTGATACAACTTATGTTTGTACATAAAAAATGTAACATGTTTATTCATAAAAAATGTAGCTGATGAAGCTTATCACATATTGAAGTATATCAAGATTATTGGTGCTGCTTAATTTCTAAAGAAGTTGTTTGTTCTCTATTAAAAAAATGTTTTTTTAAAAAATGGTCATTATGAGACTAAAGATGTTATATCAAATCATGATTTGTTATTTTTGTTTAGGAAGAAAAATTATTAATATTTGAATTTCTAAAGTTACCTGTTACACCATATGAATGTTATCTGGTAGTATCGGTCCTTGAAGGGTTTTCAGTTGAACGTGCCTTCGCAAACACTCTGCCTTTAGAAAGGCTGTGTGTAAAATTAGACACAAATCTATGTGGCAAGGGAAGAAATATTTAGACTGTAACAAGCGATGTTTTCAATCAAGCTATCCAACTTTTTGTTCTCTGTTATTGATTATATGTGTCATATAGATTGTATAATCGCTTATGCAAATTATTATTTATAAAGGAATTTAAAATGGTTAAAATTCTAAAGAGATGCCTCATTTGTACATTTGTATAATAAAAGAAGAATGATGAGTATAACCCCTGTATCATAAAACTTCAAAAAGGTTCGATGTTTCTATATCCTATATTGTTTAATTGTTTCATGAAACCGATGCAGTTAAATCTATTATATCCTGTTTTCTGTGCTCAAAAAAATGAACCGATATCTATGGTATATACGTATTTCTAAATATCTATATGATAATTGTAGTAACTATTAGTTATATTTTATTTTAGCCTCTTACCGTTGAAGGAAATTCTGGTTTAAGAAATAGATATGTATTTCGCTCAGATATCGGCACGCCAGCGTTAGCATTCAATAGTAATAATATGGCGTGCCGTGTGCAGTTTCCTTTATAAAAAATATTTTGTCTAGCGGAAACGTCACTGTGCACGTCATATCCGCGTCTTTCAAACAGATTATTCCCGCTAAAAGTCAACTGTAACCAATATATGTCACTTCCTGTATTTTAAACCAGAAATGTGTTGTTGTATATTAACCCAAATCTATTTATTTTATGAAATGTGATTAATGGGATAGAAAAAATGAATTGAAAATCAAACAAAAAACTCATTTAGTCTTGTTTGTTAAGAGAGAACGTATGGATCTTCTTAAATTTATATATTTTATTTCTTAAGTATTTACTTTATGTGTATTGTATCTTAATAATCGAATTAATAATCAATTAAGTTAATTCTAGCACGCAATTTTAAGTGAATAAGAATCTTATAGGCTCAACGGAGCTAAGGTGATATTGGATTATTGTTAACTATCTGAGGTTATATTACTAATTTTGTATATAATACAGGATTCAAACAGCGGTGTAGATATTTTGATGAAACAAAACTTAACTTGTTCAATAAGACTACGTAATAATCTGCTTGTATCTCCAAGAAGAGATATATATAGATAAAGCTTTGGACAAGTTGTCATATTACAAATCGCTGAAAATTAAGCGTCAAAACAGTGATCTAATGTAAACAAATATTTATTTATACAATGGTGCTTGAAAAACTATGCTAATTCAAGTCTCATCCTAGGTGTCGATATGTATATTTTTTATAAAGGAAACTGCACACGGCACGCCATATTATTACTATTGAATGCTAACGCTGGCGTGCCGATATCTGAGCGAAATACATATCTATTTCTTAAACCAGAATTTCCTTCAACGGTAAGAGGCTAAAATAAAATATAACTAATAGTTACTACAATTATCATATAGATATTTAGAAATACGTATATACCATAGATATCGGTTCATTTTTTTGAGCACAGAAAACAGGATATAATAGATTTAACTGCATCGGTTTCATGAAACAATTAAACAATATAGGATATAGAAACATCGAACCTTTTTGAAGTTTTATGATACAGGGGATATACTCATCATTCTTCTTTTATTATACAAACTAGTAAAAAAGGCCCGTTTCTGACACAAATGAAACGGGCGCTAGCAAGGTTTTCCTCGGAGTGTGTATGTTTGTGAGAGTGTATGTGAGAGTGACTGTTTGAGAGTCAGAGTGAAAGTGTGATTGTGTGAGAGAGTGCGTGAGTCTGGGTGTGAGTGTGTTTGTGAGAGAGTGTGTGTGTGAGAATGAGAGTGTGTGCAAGTGTGTATGTGAGACACAGTGTGAGTGAGAGTGTGTGTGTGTGGGCGAGAGAGAGAGTGTGTGTGAGACACAGATTCTCTGTTTGAGTGAGTGTATGAGACCAAGCGAGTGTGTGAGTGACTGTGTGGCACATAGAGAGTGAATGTGATACAGTGTGAGACAGAGTGTGTGAGAGTGAGAGTCAGAAAGACATTGTATATGAGAGAGAGAGTGTGAGCCGTGCCCTCCCAATCCATGGCCATCTGTCCCCTGCCCCCTCCATTCATCCTTTTCCAGCAATTCCCCTCTGTCCCTGAGCCCTGCCCTCCCAATCCATGCCCATCCATGCTCCTCTGTCACCTGGCCCCTCCATTTTTCCCTATCCAGCATTTCCCCTCTCTGCCTGAGGCCTGCCCTGCAATCCATATCCATCCATGCCCATCTGTCCCCTCCATTCATCCCTATGCAGCAATTCCCCTCTCCCTGAGTCCTGCCCTTCCAATCCATGCCCATCCATGCTCCTCTGTCACCTGGCCCCTCCATTTTTCCCTATTCAGCATTTCCCCTCTCTGCCTGAGGCCTGCTCTGCAATCCATATCCATCCATGCCCATCTGTCCCCTCCATTCATCCCTATGCAGCAATTCCCCTCTCCCTGAGTCCTGTCCTTCCAATCCATGCCCATCCATGCTCCTCTGTCACCTGGCCCCTCCATTTTTCTCTATCCAGCATTTCCCCTCTCTGCCTGAGGCCTGCTCTGCAATCCATATCCATCCATGCCCATCTGTCCCCTCCATTCATCCCTATCCAGCAATTCCCCTCTCCCTGAGTCCTGCCCTTCCAATCCATGCTCCTCTGTCACCTGGCCCCTCCATTTTTCCCTATCCAGCATTTCCCCTCTCTGCCTGAGGCCTGCTCTGCAATCCATATCCATCCATGCCCATCTGTCCCCTCCATTCATCCCTATCCAGCAATTCCCCTCTCCCTGAGTCCTGCCCTTCCAATCCATGCCCATCCATGCTCATCTGTCACCTGGCCCCTCCATTTTTCCCTATCCAGCAATTTCCCTCTCTGCCTGAGTCCTGCCCTCCCAATCCATGCCCATCCATGCTCCTCTGTCCCCTGCCCCCTCCATTCATCCATTTCCAGTAATTCCCCTCTCTCCCTGTGCCCTGCCCTCCTAATCCATACCCATCCATGCTCCTCTGTCCCCTGCCGCCTCCATTCATCCTTTTCCAGCAAGTCCCCTCTCGCCCTTCCTTGACCCCCCCCCCTCGCATCCATGCTACTCTCTCTCCCATGTCCCAGCCTGGCCCGCCCTCTTCTCCCCCCCCCCCTTCGCATCCATGCCTCGCATCCATGCCCCCCCCCTTCGCATCCATGCATCCTTTTTTTTTTTTTTTATTCTTTTTAACTTTACCTCCGTGGCGGTTCGTGCAGCGAAGCGTCAGGGAAGGAGGCGGCGCTCCCGACGTCTAGCTTTCCCTTCGCTGTGTTCCGCCTTGTTTTGAAGGCGGAACACAGCGAAGGGAAGGCTAGACGTCGGGAGCGCCGCCTCCTTCCCTGACGTTTCGCTTCCGGATTTGTTTGTTTTGTCGCGAGGGCGGGACAGAGACGGCTGGCTGACGTCAGATGGCTTCAAGGCTTCAAGGCTTCAGGCTTCAGGGCTTGAAGCTTCCGGCTTCAAGCTTCCGGCTTCACAGAACGTGGCTTCAGAACGTTGAGGGTGCGTTTTATTATATTAGATGTACAAATGAGGCATCTCTTTAGAATTTTAACCATTTTAAATTCCTTTATAAATAATAATTTGCATAAGCGATTATACAATCTATATGACACATATAATCAATAACAGAGAACAAAAAGTTGGATAGCTTGATTGAAAACATCGCTTGTTACAGTCTAAATATTTCTTCCCTTGCCACATAGATTTGTGTCTAATTTTACACACAGCCTTTCTAAAGGCAGAGTGTTTGCGAAGGCACGTTCAACTGAAAACCCTTCAAGGACCGATACTACCAGATAACATTCATATGGTGTAACAGGTAACTTTAGAAATTCAAATATTAATAATTTTTCTTCCTAAACAAAAATAACAAATCATGATTTGATATAACATCTTTAGTCTCATAATGACCATTTTTTAAAAAAACATTTTTTTAATAGAGAACAAACAACTTCTTTAGAAATTAAGCAGCACCAATAATCTTGATATACTTCAATATGTGATAAGCTTCATCAGCTACATTTTTTATGAATAAACATAAGTTACATTTTTTATGTACAAACATAAGTTGTATCAATATACGACTAGCTCATTCATAATATGTACTTTATCTATTTTTTATATTGCCCTTATAAATTTTTCTTCTCTATATTATATTTAAAGAATGTATTAGACCAATGATTGTAGTTCATATATATTTTCTTAAAATTTTTTATAGTTAATTATATAATAATTTTTGATTAGAATCCAAGACGATTGTAGATTATTGTCTATTACTGTTTATATTTTATATTTTAATGTATATAAAAAATTCTTTGTGTTTATAGTTTGATAGATTTACAACCGATTTGTTTTAAAATTAAATTACATTTGTTTCAATGTAGACTCCTGACGCAGGCCGATTGGGCCGAAACACAGCTGTGTCGAGTCATATCACCTCAATAAATCTACATAGTATTTCTTCATTTTTGCTTGTGTCGTCTTCTGTTTTTATTTTTCATTTTTAGTGTCGTGTGTTTTTTCTGTTCTTTTTTCACGTCATCTTCGCTGTTTGTGACGGCTATTGTTTTTTGCGAAGACAGGTTTCTTCTGTGTTTTTGATGATGATGATGATGATCAGGCTATTAACATGTCATGCCATAAATTGCTAAGGTCTAAGGGGGAATTTCCTGCCCCATAGTTTTGTGCAGAGCCTTGCAGTGAATTGATTATTTATTACTGTTTGCTTTAGAATGCAGAAAGAAAAAAGTTCTGGGTTTGTTGTGCAGACAGGGAGACTGTTTTCTCCGGCTTTCTTGTGACGTCATTTTAGTAAGAGAAAGAGGGATTTTTAAACTTGCAAGCAGTCTGTGTTACTTGATTCACCGAGAACTGTGTCCCATTACATTTGATTAAAAAGAGCTGTATTTCTTCGTTCCCAGGCAGGGATTTTTGGCAGAGGTTGTGCTGTCCTTTAAAGCACCGATTTATTTTTTTCTTCCCTTTCTGTTGTTTCATAGCTGTGATATATGTGTGCGTGCAGACTGGCCAGTTTGTGTGGGCTTGTGTGCATAATGTTTTTTTTCAGGAAGAATTCAGCTGCTTGTAGCTTTATTGTACACAGACTAACTGTGTTTCCTGCCTTTTTGCTATGTTATTTTCACTGTGCAGATTCATTTGCCAGCATTAATTATGTCCTGTTTATTTTACTCAATTCTTAAGGCTGTCGTAAATTGCATTTTATCTTTCAGCTGCTGTTATGGTTCAAGGGCCCTGATTCACAGGGCAGACGAATATTTAAAATGCAATCCAATTTTTAATTTCCAAATTATAAGTTTTTTTTGCCTGATCTTTTTACAGTTCCATTTTATTAGACAGCAGACTGCTGTTCCCAAGCTCTGCCTTTAAAAAAAAAAAAACTTTACAGTTTATGCCCGTTGTACTCCTTATATGACTAGGTTTCACTAGAAACAGTTTATAATTGTCTTCCAAGCCATGTGTTGTTTCAGATAACCCTTATGGTCTGGAATAAAGAAATTCCTTTCCTGTGTTATGCATTTGATGATGCAAAATTAATTCCTTTATCCAATGCAACTATTATAGCAAAGAATGCAGGTGCTGCTATCATAATGACACCATTGTCTAAATTATTAGAAGTTTTTGAGTCTGAAAGGGCGTTCAAGGCTTACAGCATTGAGGGAGGTCTGTACTTGCCACAGGATCTGGACTCTAATTTAACCCCACAGTGGGTGCCTGGTCAAAGTTGCAAACTTTTACACTCTTCTATTTCTGATGGAATGCTAAACATTTGTCTCCTGTTTTACTACATGTGTTTCATTCATTAATTTCTGTCTCACTCTACCTTACAGAAACTGCCACACGGGAAAAGTAAACCTAGATGCATGTTTAGATTAAGAAGCAGTTCACAGAAAATGTTTTGTACTGCCCCAGAAATTCCTTCTCTTTAAATTTAATTTCAAGACATGTTGGTCTACTGCCATATTCGATATGTTTAATTCTCATGATACTGTTATGCCTATGTATGTTCTGTGCCCTGGGTACCTGACATTTCATAGCCATCCCTACCTTAATGTGCTTTTAGATCATGCTGTTAAGTTGTTTTTTAATGTGCTTTCTCTTTTGTGTTGCTCTAGTCTGCCCTAATTAGTTGTCTTCTCTTTCACTGCATACGAGATAACTTGTTACCACTATTTGCACACTTTCCCACTTTGTTTTATATTACTTGAATTTGAAAACTTTTTCTCCTACTTTCTGAATAGAACGCTTTTCCTACTTATTGTAGCCACCAGAGGGAGTTACCATGATAATGATTTCCACTAGTGTTTTGATTTGTACTGAGTTTTCTTGGAAAGCAAATGGATGACACATTCCCATTCATTTGTGGGTAATTCTGTGAAAGTTTACAGGGATGTTCCACTTAATAATGACTGAGAGATTGTAAAAGTTGTTTGCTAGTTCAATGCTTTGTTAGAAAGTAACCTGGCAGCATACCTTAGAAAGAACACTGTAAGTTGTTTAGATGGTCAGAGCATGTGCATAATGGTGTAGCTGTATGTTTGAACAGGGAAATGTATATGGTATCCTCTTTTTCAGTACTCTGATGTTTGCCTCCTTCTGAAGGATGATGTGAGGCCCCCTCTATACAGGGCCATATATTCTGCAAACTGTGCCACCTACAGCTGCCTTGCTGGATGAAAATTTCATTGGCCTCATTAGTGTAATTTCAGACCTGCTCTAATTTGTTTTTGTCTGGAACTTCATGCACTGTTGCATTTTACCCCCGTGATTATATTCTTGCTCTGATTGCAGGATTTTTGCTTTTAGGTAATTTCTGTTCCATTTTTTGTTATCATGTTTTCTGTCTGCTTACTAGTTGTACACTCATATATTTCCACATGTTTTTGTTTCTCATTTTCTGTATATGCCTTCTTCTCCTTCAACTACTGGCTGCTATGAGTCTTATACAGATAGATAAAGAAGTACCCTCCTGAATCAGGCACTCCACAAGAGGGATAGTAAAAAGAAGATTCACAGCATACGAGTTTTCCCAATACTGTAAATTAAAGAAGTTTCTTTGTCTGTCATTCCAGATCAGTTTACACACATATGTAACTTGGAAGCATTCCATTTACTCTGGACTTTTCCGAATCAAGGCCTTGTCAGCTGCTGCTGTAAAGCTGCAAAATCATACTTCTTGATTCAGATATCTGAAATCTACTACAAAACTTGACTCAGCCATTCTTCATACAGGATGATTGGGGACTTATGGTTCTAGAGTTTTCATTTATTTCATTGTTTGTCATTATTCTCACTGCCTTGTATGCAACAGTTTTGTTGATCAAAAGAGGATTTGCATTCTGTATTCCTCCACTATTTGTGAAAGACCTGTTATAACATTTTAACCCTCTCATGTCTGTTTTGAGTTAGGCTCCTGGTCAAGATGATACCGCTACCTGGAGTCCTTACCTCAGGTTTTCTATATTGTGTGAACCTTTACTTGACAGTTGGACCACAGGCCCAGGAACTCTTATTTTAGAAACGATTGACCTCTGTGGGACTGTCCTACTTAAACTTGACCTACACCGGGCCATCCCTTTACTGCCTCCATCCTGTTTTTCATTTTCTGTTGTTGGTCACTAGTGTCCATAGATCCTGAACCTATTGAGCTCGGCAAGATCCACGCAGGAGACTGGGTCCTAATACAGGTCATCAAGAGGGAAAAATTGGGTAACCAAAGTAGACCATCTTCTCGCAAGGGCAAGTCCGGCTACAAAGGGGAGGTGCTTCAATAGGAAATCTTGTCTCAAACCAGTGAAGAAAACAACAACCCAAGCGAGAATTTAGGGTTTAAATGGAAGACTTAACATCTGATCCAGATGACCCACGTGACCAATTGCCTGAGACCGAGAGCAATCAGGACCTTGACTGATAGACCGATAACACTCAGGTTGGTCCTAGGAACCATCTGTGGTTTACTTCTTATCATTCTTCTGCTCTATGTCATAGATGCAGTTAAACAGACACCAATTCCTGGAAACCAGGACTACAATTGGATGCTGGAGAACTTCACACAAGTTAGATGCCGAGTATCTGCTGCTTCAGTACTACACAAACTTTAGACTGCTCCTGTCTAAGCTGGACACTTTTGCATTTGGACTCTTACCCCAATATCTGCTTTATTTGAAGGACATTCTTCCTAGACCCATCTCTCTGATCTTCGCCCTTCACCTACTGTTTTGTCTGAAACTTGAGACAGGACTTTGCATTTTGGACTTTTGCCATAATGAAGTATTTGCGATAATGATTAATTTGTTTTTTATTCTTACAACTGTTTTTCTTCTTTATATTCATACGACTCCTAATATGTCCTGTCTGAGGCTTCTGTTGCAAAGTCTTCTAAGGCTATGCGGTCTGCTGCTATACTGATTAACTCTTCTTGTATTGCGGTTAACTGTCATGAATTCTTTATTAGTCGTATTAATTATCCACTATCTCTTTCTCCTGTCTTTGCAGCTTATCTTCTTCTTTCAGCCCATTTATGTATTTCCTTTTCTGGTACACGTCAACACTTAGGTCAAGCATGTCTTGTGTGACAGTTATTCCTTTTAATTCTATTTGTGATGTTTTTCCTTTTCTGTATATTTTCTAGCACTATTCCCCTCCCTTACACCCATGTATTCCTGAGAATACTTCCGATATCTGTACACCTGTGCGCTTGATTTTTCTATTCCTACTGCATTATGTTTCTTTTCCAGCACTGACCTTGCTACAGTTTCTTTCTTTACTCCTGGTTTGCGTGCCGCTACTACTGCTGAGTGGCTTCAACAAATTTTGATATTACATGTTAAAATTTATCAATTTATCTCCTGCTGGCCTTAATGTTATTTGTGAGGAATTAGTTGCTAATACTCAAATGATTACAGTAACTCCTTTGTAATATCATCCTCTCATTCCCCTCATTTTTGTCCCCTTAAATTGTTTATTTTTTAGTTATATTAGGTTTTGATCCCTGGTGACCTTTCCTCTCTGTGCACTTATTATGATATGCTCTGAAGAACCTAGTCTCTTCCCTCCTTGTGTATGAAAGGCCACAGGCTGTAAACCTTTTTGGCCTTTCAAGAGGGAAATGTATAATCCTTCCTATACTGCCATGTTGTGTGGTTATGGCCTGTATAAAGAATCAGCTGGATCTCAGGGCTCAGCTGGAGCTGGATACCAAGGCTTAGCAGGCTATCCATATGATGGGCCAGCAGGCTCCCAAGTTTTCCTAACCTTGTGTTCCTGCAGTTGTACTATGCTTTCTTAGGATATGGGATATGCATGTTACATGTCAAGGTGACACAAGGAAGGAGCTTGAAGCCCTGCAGTCCATGTATGGCAGATATAATTGGATGTAACCTTGTGACTGAGGACCATTTGAGCTCAGGATGTTGCTATGGAAATATGTGCTCGGAGTGGAAGAGACACCAGGTGTTTCACGATATGTACTAGCTGGTTTCATGGTCATTTGCTATG
This sequence comes from Microcaecilia unicolor, assembly GCF_901765095.1. NCBI lineage: Eukaryota > Metazoa > Chordata > Amphibia > Gymnophiona > Siphonopidae > Microcaecilia > Microcaecilia unicolor. Next base: position 236,834,447 of record NC_044033.1, read on the forward strand.
AGCACAGCCATAATGATAAGAACTAAGTTAGTGGTCGCATGTGCATATAAGAGGAGAGGATGATATAATGTAGGAAATGTCCATATATGTATACATAAAAAGAATAACAGAATATTACAGGAATATCCATATATGATCATAAGTTAGTTTGGGAGAAGTCACATGATTTCTGGGAAGGCAGAACTCGTAACAGTATTTATGTGATGTCCGGGAGATGTTAGCTGAACAGTCCTTGTCTTTCAGGATGCGCACCTGACTGACAACCTGCTCCAGGGAGAAAACAATTATTTTGTATATTGGCTCTGTGAGATATAAATAAAGATATGGCTGATTGCACCTAACTGAGTCTAAGTTTTCTCTCTTATTTTTTACAGCCTATGAGGCTGTAATGCTTCCCCCCTCCCTATCAGGGCTAGGAGATGGGAGAAAACACAACCCTCTCCAAAAGACATGACACGATGTGATACCCGCAAGCGAGCCTTCTCCGGAGTAGCCCCCACACTCTGGAATGCATTGCCTGAAAGGCTTCGCGTAACACAAGACTACCTCTATTTCAAGAAGCAGGTGAAAGCTTGGCTCTTCAACAAGGCCTTTAATGGAAGAAGTAACTAACTTGTTAGTCTCACTTACACACACAAGGATTGACTCGGGCTGCACATACTGCAGCGGGACATGTTTATCCACTCCCACCCTAGCTGAGATAATATTTAACCACCTCTCTGACCACACATGCAACTTTCTTCAAATCAATCACCCTACTTTCTTTTTCTGCCTACTTTCTTACTCATCTATTTTACAACTTTGCCTTAACCTTCACTACCAATTATAATGTTCTAGTACATATTGTGTTGTCATTGCAAGTAGTATACCATTCTAATTCCTATTGTATTTACCACGTGGTACTCAAAGTATCCTGGTCCTTGCATGTGAATCCAATTATATGCAAAATATGCTAAATTTATTAAATGGACCTCAGAACTTCCCAGCTTGACTGTTCTATTCAGAACACAATTTGCACTCTATTTGCATAAGTGCGCACAAGCTGCTTCATGGAGGTAATTTTATCACTGGTCCAGTATTTATTATATAAATGTTTTCAGGCTCAGAAGTTCTTTCGTCTACTGGAAAAAAACTCCCAAAGGGAGAAAAACCAAAGACTTCTTACACCTGAAATTTAAAGTTTCAAAGTTTCACAATGCACAGAGCAAGATAATTTCATCAAATGATTCTGTCTTTCACTTGTTCATAGCCTGTTGCAGTACTGAATCCTGACGTTACTGGGTTACCCGCTTAGAACTTCATTTCACAATATATCTCAGCTCTCCCTAAGGCTCTTCAGCTTGGAGAAGAGGCAGCTGAGGGGAGATAGACAGAGGTCAATTAAATAATGAGTGTAATGGAACAGGTGGACATGAATCACTTGTTTACTCTTTCTGGAAATACTATGACTAGGGGACACACAATGAAACTATTAAGTAGTAAATTTAAAAGAAATCGGAGAAAATATTTCATCCTCAATGTGTAATTAACTCTGGAATTCATTGAAAGAAAATGTGGTAAAAGCAATTACCTTAGCAAGGTTTTAAAAATAGTTTGGCTAACTTCCTAAAAGAAAAAAGTCCAAAAGCCATTATTAAAATGGACTTAGGGAAAATCCACTGCTTATTTCCAGGATAAGCACATAAAATCTATTTTACTGTTTTGGGATCTTGCCAGGTACTTGTAAATTGGTTTGGCCACTGTTGGAAAATAGAATACTGGGCATGATGGACCTTCAGTCTGTCCTAATCTGGCAACACTTTCCTACTATGGCAACATTCATGGGGATGGTGTAAAAGCCAGATCTGCGGGATCCTCGGGATCTTCCAGATCTATTAAGTACTACCTTAAGACTGGGGCGCTTCTTATTGTATGCAGCGATCACCAGTCGTAACCCAGCGCTTCGTTTCTCTAGTTCCTCTCTTTCCGGGCTCTCCTTGTTTCTTTGTCAACACTATGAAGGAGTTTAATAGACTGGAGGGGCAGTGAGCCTAGTCCACTGTAAGCCATTTGGTTAATCTCTGTTTCCACTCCCCTGCGCTGTCATTCCCATACATTCAAATCAAGGAAACCAATGAGTTGCTGGATCCACGTTGTCGTCCTTTATTGTTGGTCCAACTGTAACAAGTCTAAAGCTGTTTCAGTTGGATAGGTAGGCCTAACAAGGTGGAGGAGAAAATACATAATTGCATATCATCAGTAAAAAGCTTCCAAAATTATTGCAACTGGTAGAATCAGAAATTATAAACTCTGTAGTTTGTAGTCATTTTTCTTCACTGTCCTATACAATACAGATGACCAGATTCCAGTGAGGATATCTTGTGAAGTAGAATTAAACTTTCCTTTCATTGGGGCACATGGAATCACATGTTCATCTTTTTTGTAGACGTTTACCTTTTAGATACACAAATGGATTATTCTGTTTTTGAACATGTTTCAGGGTCAAGTGGTTTTATAAGTCAAAATAACTTTTTTTTCCTGCAGCTCTATTTTTTTTTTACTTAACTATGTGGGCTATAAACCAGCCCCTAATGCAGTCCATCGGTTTTCTTATATTTAGTTCTGGTGATTTATACTATGCCAAAACTGAAAACTTTTATCCTTAACTTCTTGAGGTGATTAGATTGTACGATCTGTCGAGGAGGGACTGTCTCTTCATGTTCAACTGTACAGCGCTGCATACGTCTAGTAGCGCTATAGAAATAGGGTTACCATATGGCTCCAGAAAAAGGAGGACACATTGATCCAGCCCCGGTTTTGAGTAGTAAATGAAGGGACATGGCATGAACTTATCTTAGTTCACAGGAGACCGTATGACAATAAAGATGAAGACCGTTCCGCCTGAAGCACCTATCTCTGTTTCTCAAAAACAATAGCAAAGTAGATTTGCAATATCTCTTGATAGGGGATGGGTCAGGAGGGGGGGGGGGGAGATCTAAGAGGAGCTGTGGGGGCTGGTGGAATTTTTGAGGGTCTGTGAAGGGGGTAGGGTTATTTTCAAAATGTATTTGTCAGTGCTCCAGAAGCTGTTTTGTTATTTCCAGTGCTGTACTGCGGTTTTTATTGGAGCCTAGATGCCTGTTTTTTTTTTTTTTTTTTTATGATGACAATAAAGATAGTTCTCTTTAAAAATAATTGCAAATGTTTATGCCTATGGGTGTGAAATATTATATTCTATGACAGAAATCTCATGTATTTGAAAACTTCCAATATGATCATATAACATAAAATTTGAAATCAGTAAAACAGCATTAAACATTATTGCGCCTGGTAGAAACAGCTGAAACTTGGGACGGTGTAAAAGCCAGATCTGCGGGATCCTCGGGATCTTCCCGGATGCACGTACGACCTCTTGAGCCAAATAAACAAGGATCCCAGTGTTTGTGGCCCTTGAGATGAGCGAAATAAACAAGAATCCCAGTGTTTGTGGCCCTTGAGATCGAAAATAGAGCTGGATCCTGCAGTTTGCGGGCCTGCTGATCAAAAATAGACCTGGATCTAGCTGAATGCCGGCCTTCTGGTCCCAAATACAGCAGGATCCAGCTCTATTTCGCCCTTCTGACAAAAACAGACAAGGATCCAGGTGTTTGTGGCCCTTGAGGTTGAAAATACACCTGGATCCTGCAGTTTGCGGCCCTTCTGATCAAAAATAGACCTGGATCTAGCTGAATGCTGGCCTTCTGGTCCTAAATACAGCAGGATCCAGCTCTATTTCACCCTTCTGAGCAGTGCTTTTTTTGTAGAAAAAAAGGTGCCGGTACTCATTGTGGGCGGAGTCACCACATAAGACTCCACCCCTATTATAGACACACCCACATTAGCCACACCCCTTATACCAGCCATAGTGCATATAAACAGACATCATTGAAAATATACTAGTACTAGCCGTTAAGCCCGTTAAAACGGGCGAGTTTTGGAATGTTTTGTTTCCAAGGCCCCCTCCGTCCCAGCTCCAAGGCTCCAGTCCTCCCCCCTTCCCAGCTGCAAGGCCCCCTGCCCTCCCTCCCAGTTCCAAGACCCCATTCCCTCCCAGCTCCAAGGTCCCAGTCTCTCCCTCCCAGCTCCAAGTCCCCAGTCCCTCCCCCCCAGCTCCAAGGCCCCCTCCCCCGCTCCAAGGCCCCATTCCCTCACAGCTGTAAGGGCCCCCCTGCCCTCCCTCCCAGTTCCAAGGCCCCCTGCCCCCAGCTCCAAGGGCCCCCCCCCCCCGTGCCTCCCTCCCAGCCAGCTGGAAGGCCCCCTTCTGTCCAGCCCTCCCAGCTGCAAGGCCCTCTGTCCCTCCCAGCTCCAAGGCCCCCTGTCCCTCCCCCTCCCCTCCCAGCTGCAAGGCCCCCTCTACCTCCCTGCTCCAAGGCTCCCCCGCACTCCCTCCCAATTCCAAGGCCCCTCCTCCTCCCGCCTTCCTCTGATGTCAATTCCTTTCCACGAGGGCGGGCGGGACGCTGAGAGGGCAGCAGGGAAGCGAAGGACGACCGAGTCCAGCTTGCTGCTTTTACTAGCGCCGCCCACAAGTTCACCGCTGCCTGTGACTTCGTTTTTAGAGAGGAAGTCTGACATGGGAGCGGGGAGGGCAGAGGAGGGAGGAGAATCGCTGGCCATGGGAGAGGGGAGAGAGGAGAATCGCTGGCCATGGGAGAGGGGAGGGAGGAGAATCGCAGGCGAAGGGAGGAGGAAAATCACTGGACCTCTGAAAAAAGGTGCCAGTACGCCGTACCGTTGCGTACCGGCACAAAAAAACCCCGCTTCTGAGCAAAATAAACAAGGATCCCAGTGTTTGTGGCCCTTGAGATCGAAAATAGAGCTGGATCCTGCAGTTTGCGGCCCTTGAGATCGAAAATAGAGCTGGATCCTGCAGTTTGCGGCCCTTCTGATCAAAAATAGACCTGGATCTAGCTGAATGCCGGCCCTCTGATCCCAAATACACCAGGGTCCTGGTCTATTTCGCCCTTCTGATGAGAAACAGAGCTGAGTCTAGGTGAATGCTGCCCCTCAGACAATGAATACAGCTGGATTTAGGTGTGAGCAGCCCTTCCATCAAATTTTACACATATGCAAACAGTTTCTGCTGTGTCTAGCAGGTACAGTAATTTTTAATGCTGTTTTGCTGATTTAAAAATTTTATGTTATATGGTCATAGGAGAGGCTTGAAAATAAAATACAATTTTGTCAAATTTAAAAAAATGAAACACATAGGCATCAAAACTTTTGCAAGTATTTTTATAGAGCACTCTCTTTATTGCCATCATAAAGAAAAAGGCAGGCATAGCCGCATTGAGCCTGCCATGAGTGGGAAAGCGCGGGGTACAAATGTAACAAAAATAAAAATAAAAAAATCTAGCGCTGGAAATAACAAAGCAGCTTCTGCAGTACTGACAAATATATTTTGAAAATAACCCGCCCCCCTTCACAGACCCTTGAAAACAGGGCCGGTCTTAAGCAGAGGTGACCGAGGCGGCCGCATAGGGCCCCGTGCCTAAGGGGCCCCCGCGCGGCGTGCCTCAACTCTACCTCGCTCTGACCTCCGCCGGACTGCCGCTGCTCGCCTCAACGACCGCATAATCATCATCACTGGTGCGGCATCCACCCCCGGTTTGGGCCCGCCGTCAGCTCCCGAGAGTCCCCTCCTCTCCGTACCCCGGCGACTAACTGCAGCAAATCAGGGATGCTAGCGAGCCAGCCAGGCCCAGCCCAGGCAGCGACGGCCCCACCCCCGACAACTACTAGGATAGACCGACGGCTCACCTCCAGGCTCCAGCTTCCTGCTCAATGTCCCGCCTTCTGAAGTTCTGATATTTCCTGTTTCCGGACCGCGAGGGCGGTAGTCACTGAGCGGGAAAAGCTGGAGGTGGTGAGGTAAGCCATCATCGCTGACGCCGTCTACTGATTGAGTGAAGGCTGCTGCTACTGCTGGAGTGCTGGTAGGCGACTTGAGATTGTGATGGGATATTAGAAAGAAGAGGCAGGTAGTAAAGGGAGAATGGAGATGGCTGGGGCTTGAGGAGAAAAAGACCTGATGGACCTTTGGGTTGGCAGGTGATTGGTAAAGAGGTAAAGGGAATTGTGAAGGGGTGGGGGAGAAAGATGTGATGGCAGGAGAGAAAAAAAGGAACCAAGGTTTGAGGTGAGGGGAAATGGGCACTAGGAATTGACAGGGAGAGGAGAAACCTGTGGGTGAGCGGATCAGCAGGGACTCAGGGACAGACTAGAGGCTTGAGGAGAATGGAAGGGAGAAAAAGTGGTCTTAGCTGGGGATGGCAGAACAGCGATTGGAGGGAGAAAGGGAGACCAGAGGAGAGAAGAGTGAGTGAGATTCAGAGATTGGCAGTGGGCTGAACAGGATTTGGACTGGGGACTGGAGGGAGAAAACGTTGTCTTGAAGGAGTGGAGAGTTGTGCAGGCACTGGCAGTGTGAATGGGAGAGAAGGGCATTGGGTTCGAAGCAGAGAACACTATGAAAGGGGATGTGATTTGATATACTGTCTTTCTGTGCTACAACAGTTGTGCCAAATCAATCCATTAAGGCAGCAAGCCAGCCAGGTTACAGGTATGATGATAGATTTTTTTCTAGGAAGAACCTTTTTAAATTAAAGTTCTGTCTGTCTGTCTCTGTATGTGGTGGTGAAATGTTTCAGCTGCCTGTAGTCCACCATTTTGTCAAAGGTTTTTTTGCCTGTGGGACCCACCCTTGCCTCCAGTGAGCCACAGTAGTCCCCTTCTTCCCCTTTCAGTCCCTGCCCACCTTACCCATAGATATCTTTTTTAATCATCTTTTACCTCCCTTCTTCAATACACCTTAATTTTATTAATTCTTCCTTCTGAGCCTTACTCATCCACCCCTAAGTGGTCCCATATGCCTCATCCTTCCCCAGGGTTCACCCCAAGTCTCACCTGTGTACTCCACACTACACCTCAGTCACGCTCCACCCTCCCAGTATCATTCATTCTCTCACTAGTGCTGCCACACATCCCCATCCATCTTCCTCCCTTAGTGCTCTCCCACTCCAGATCCTGTTATCCTTTCCCAATATTTATGTCCAAGCCTTTCATCTCCCCAGTAGCCTGGATTACAGCCTTAGTCATCCTTGCTGCAGTGCTCCCTTAACTTCATTCATCCTTCCGCTCTCACTCATCCTGCCTCCAAAGTGAATAGAAAAACTAAATAATCAGACAACAAAGGTAGAAAAAACTATTTTATTCAGGATTTATTAATTGGAATATGTCAGTTTTTGGAAATGTGCATCTCTGATATTTTTCATGTAAGTTTCAATTTTTCTAGTATTGCTGCATGCTGAGTCTGACTTCTTGAGGTTACTTTCCAGTTCAGTATTTTGCCTTCATATCTGTTGTGTCATGTGTTTTTCAGGTGTGATCAAGGTGCAGTATTCTGCTAGCGTATAGTATTTGCAGCCCTTTTTGTTTTTTTTTTTTCACTAGGTTGTGCACTGGTGTTTTAGAGCCCGGTGTAATTACAGATGCCTTTCCACGCCACGCATAAGGTTGTAGCTCGTCCAGGGGTGTGCTGGTAAATTTTTAACAACAGGCTCTTTCTCCGGACGTAGCCAGCTCTGCAGTTGGAAGGGCCAGGGGTGGCCGGGGGGAAAGCAACACTTGCCTCTCTCCCTTCGTGCGGGCAAGCTAGGCATACCTTTGCTGGCAGCCAATAAATGGACTGCCACCACTCCCAACGTCTTGCTCTGAGCAGCATACTGGAACTTCTCTCACATGCTCGAGAAGTCCCAGCCTGCTGCCCAGAGCTGGAAACAAGGAGCGGGGAGCAGCAGTAGTCTATTTACTTGGCTGGCAGGGCTCAGCATCCCCACCAGCAAAGTAAAAGATAATTCAGCAGGGGGCCCAAAGCCCACATTTTGGGAGCCAGTTGTTAAAGTAGCCACAGAGGGCCCTACTTTAACAACCGGCTCCCAAAATTCTTAAAAACTTAACAACCGGCTCTTGCGAGCCTGTGAGAGCCTGCTCCAGCACACCACTGAGCTCGTCCTGTCCTTGGAATTAGTGCTGTTAAAGTTATGACTGTGTTTTTGCACAAGTTTGTGTATAGTGTTTTGTAGTGGAGAGATTGTGTGTTGGCCTTACTAAGGTGGCACCAAACATCAGAAAGGGTGTAGAGCCTAAATCATGACACACTACCTCTAAAAGGGTGTTTTGTGGCTCTACATGAGAACTGTGATATTATGATCCCTTGCTAGCTTCAAATTGTTGATGGTCTGCAGTTTCCGTATGGCTGGTATATTGGTGTATAAGGTATTAATTGTGACTATTTTATTTTTACTTATTTTTTTTTCTGTGTGTTGTCAGACAATTATGGATGACAGACAGAGTCGGAGTCTTCTTGAGTCAGACAGTTGTGGTATATATTTTAAAACAATTTTAATACCTTGGTGGTCTATATGTTTTTATATTGTACATTATATTTTACACATCACTTTATTGTATTGTATATCTTGTCATTTCATTTTTATTGCATATATCTATATTATTTTTGCTTTTATGCTGCTGGGTAAACATTTAATTTTACACTGACTACTATATCAAATTTTCTGTTTAGATACAAATTAGAAGTAACCCTGCCTTCCTTATGTCCTTCAGCAAATAAGGAGCATATTATGAGTCAAACAAAGCGAGCTCGAGATGCCAGTTCTCCTTTGTTATGAGAATTGGAACTACTAATTGTAGTGGACTTGAACTGAATAATTTCTGGGGAGGGGAGGTTTCATGATAGCATTGTGCTTATTATTTCAATCAGTTTTTTTGTACAAGTTTAGCTTCATTTGTCTTTATTTGAAATTTCATAAATAAAAAAATGTTCTAAAAATGGAATAATCTTATCAATGGGGTGGAGCTATGGCGGGGTGGGGCTACGGCAGGGCGGGGCTAGGAAGGGGCCCCACCAAATTGGTCTGCACAGGGCCCCCGCACTTGCTAAGACCAGCCCCACTTGAAAATTCCACCAGCCCCCTACAACTCCTCTTAGATCTTCTTCCCTCCCCCACCCCCCATCCCCTTACAAGAGAGAAGGTAAATCTACTTTGCTATTGTTTTTGACAAATGGAGATGGCTGCTGCAGGGGGACTGGCTTCAACTTCATAGTCATACCGTCTCATGTGGACCAGATAAGCTCATCCCATGTCCCCTCATTTAACCTCAAGGAGATAGCGATAAGAGTTTTCATTTTGGCACAGTATAAGTTATGACAAGAACAGAACATAAGAAAACCTATGGACTGCATTAGGGGCTTCTAGCTCATTTAGTTATGTTTAAGCAAAAGAGATCTGAATGAAATAAAATATTGATTTTTCTTTTGAGTTATAAAACCACTTGTCCCTGAAATATGCCTAAATATAGAATAATCCATTTGTATATCTAAAATGTCAACGTCTACATGACAGACGAGATGAAGACGTGATTCCATGTGCCCCAATTAAAGGAGAGTTTTTTTATTCCATTTTTATAACACCAGGCTTCCCAAGGCAGATTCCAATCAGGAAACAGGAGCTCTATGAAATTTGGTCATCTGTATCCAACTGGATTAGGTTTAGACTATACAGATGGACCACGCATAACCAGTGGCGTAGGAGGGGGGGGGGCAGTGGGGCGGTCCGCCCCGGATGCACGCCGCTCGGGGGGGGGGGGGGGGGGGGGGTCAGCTCCACTGGTTCCCTGCTCCCTCTTACCCGGAACAGGTTACTTCCTGTTACGGGGCAGAGAGAGCAGGGAACCAACGGAGCCGACGCAACTTCCAGCGACGTGCACTCGGGGCAGATCGGCCCTGCTGCCCGCTCCCCCCCCCCCCCACTTTCCCATGGTAGTAAGAATGCGCTCCGGAGGGGGGGGTGATGCCGAGGGGGGAAGGTGCACCATGCTGCACCCGGGGGGGGGGGGGGGGGGGGTGCGCAGCGGCGACCCGTCCCGGGTGTCAGCTGCCCTCGCTATGGCGCTGTGCATAACCAGTCCGTTATTTCTAATAATCTTTTCCTAGTGTTGTCAATTGCTATTGTTTTGGTGAACTAAAACGGCGGCATGCTCAGTCTATTCCAGGCAAGCTCCGCCTACTGGCTTTATTGGTCTACATAGGAAGACCCCTGTCCTGTTTTATTCAATCTCCGCTGAAATATGCCTAAAAATACAATAATCCATTTGTATATCTAAAATGTCAACGTCTACATGACAGGTGAGATGAACATGTAATTCCATGTGCCCCAATTAAAGGAGTTTTTTTATTCCATCTTTATAACACCAGGCTTCCCAAGGCAGATTCCAACAACAATTAAGATGAACCAATCAGGAAACAGGAGCTCTATGAAATTTGGTCATCTGTATTCAACTGGATTAGGTTTAGAATATACAGATGGACCACGCATAACCAGTGGCGTAGGAAGGGGGGGGCGGTGGGGCAGTCCGCCCCGGATGCACGCCGCTCGGGGGGGGGGGGGGGTGTCGGCTCCGCTGGTTCCCTGCTCCCTCTGCCCCGGGGCAGAGAGAGCAGGGAACCAGCGGAGCCAACGCAACTCCCAGCGACGTGCACTCGGGACGGATCGGCCCTGCCGCCCGCCCCCCGCTTTCCTATGGTAGTAAGCTCCGGAGGAGGGATGGTGCATGACGAGGGGGGAGGGTGCACCATGCTGCATCCGGGGTGGGGTGGGGTGCGCAGCAGCGACCCGTCCCGGGTGTCAGCCGCCCTCGCTACAGCACTGCGCATAACCAGTCCGTTATTTCTAATAATCTTTTGCTAGTGTTGTCAATTGCTATTGTTTTGGTGAACTAAAACGGCAGCATGCTCAGTCTAGTCCAGGCAAGCTCCGCCTACTGGCTTTATTCAACCTCCGAGAAAAACAGATCCTGCTAAGTCCCGCCCCCGTGACGTGACGTTACCTTCCTGCGGAGAGGAACCAGTAAAATTCACGGCAGCAGGTGGGCTCGCCCCTTTTTTAATCCAACCCCCGAGAAAACAGATCCTGCTAAGTCACGCCCCCTATGACGTGACGTTACCGTCCTCTGGAGAGGAACCAGTCAAATTTATGGTAGTACGGGGGCTCGCCCCTTTTAAGGTGGACGAGATTGTGCGCAAATGGGAGGGTCAGGGAGAATAATCAATAATCTGTAGCGCTAAATGCAATCAACAGAGAAAACAAAAAAAAATTTGGCGAATAGATGTAAAATGTCAGTATCTAAACAACTGCCAAAAAAAAAAGAAGTTTTAAAAGTTTTCTGATGGAATCCGGGAAGATCCCGAGGATCCCGCTGTATCCGTTTTTTTACCTCTTGCCACATTCATGTGCATTTTCCCCTCTGCCTTCTCTTCTACACTCACACACACATTTTCCTTCTATCCATGTGCGGAATAGTCTCCTCTCCTCTCCCATCCCTTCCTTTCCTTTCATTTGCTTTCCCACTCCCTTTCTCTTACATGTGCATTTCCCCCCTCTCCTCTTTCTTTTCCTTCATGTGGATCCCCCACTTCACTTCCCTTCCATCCATATGCAGAATCTTCCCCTCTGCTTTCCATTCATGTGCAGCTTCTGGCCCCCACCCTGTTCCCCCCTAGGGGTCCCACATGCCTCCCTACCTCCCACTGTCCCCCTCCTCAAAGGCCTACAGATTTGCAGCATTGACAGGTAGGGTCAGCAGTCTTGCTCTCTCCAGCTGGCCTGAAGCTTTCCCCCTGCTGCCTCCTTCCCATATGGCAACAGAGGGAAGGACCCTGGGGCTGGCTGTAAACAGCTTTAATCTTTTGTTTACCTTTACAGTATATTGTTTTAATAAACATAAACTAGACCTACTGCTTCACTCGACATGGACAAATAAGGAGAGAGAAGAGAAAGCAGGAAAAACTGTACAGAAATATTTTCCTGTTAGTGCTGGAACCCTGTGTGCAAGAGGAGAGAGAATAGTTTCTTACCTGATCAGAAACCAGGGCAGACATTTTCCTGCTGTTTCCCCTCTGAATTCTGCAGCTGCTGCTGGAATAGATTCAAGCTGGAGATTTCCCTTTTCCTGGACAGATGAATAAAACAGGAGGAGGTTGAGCTGATTCCAGGACTCAGATAAATTCCCTCTGCAGATCTGAGACTGGGTCTTGCAGGGATTCCAGAAGCCAGAGACAGAAAGCTTTTGCTTTTGTTCTCAGTCTTTTTTCCGGTTTTGCAGCTCTTGCAGACACTACACAAAGAAAGAACAGGCAGAGAGCATGTTCAGAGCTCCTCCCCCTGGTGTGGCCAAGGAGACGGCATGATGTAAAAAGGCTGAAGCCACTTCATCTTGGTACACCCAAAAGAACATACTTGATAGGATGATAAGCTCTGCCTACTAACTTCAGGTCACAAAATGGGTCATGCACGCTTCTTGGGTGAGGTGTTTCTGGGATTTCCTACCTCCTTAAAGTGCATCTGTGTAGAACAAGGAGGTTAAATAAACAGGAGTGGAAGTGAGCCTATCTAGTCCATTGTAAGCAAGGAAGCCAATTAGGACAGTTTAAGTTTCCCCTTCCCAGCGCAGCCGTCATCCCCATTCACTCAAAACAAAGCAAGCAATTGCTCCACATTGTCGTTTTTAAATTGTTCCATCTGAAACAAGTCTAAAGCTGTTTGAACTGGTGCCTTAAAAGGAGGAGGACAAAAGGGTTTTGTTTTTTGTTTCTTACTGGACAGCTTTTTAATTTATTTGAAAGCTTCCCATCTGTAGCTCACAATTGAATAACACTAAAACAGCTTTAAAAATTATTATAGCTGGTAGAAACAGCAATTTTAAACTTGTATTTTGTGCTCATTTTTCTACACTAAAAACTAAATAAATACACTGTATACAATACAGATGGCCAAATTTCAATGAGAATATCCTGTTTCCTGATGGGTTCATCTTAACTGTTGTTGTAATCTGCCCTGGGAAGCCTGGTGTTATAACGATGATAGAATATATTGAAATTAAATGGAAGTAGAATTAAACCCTCTTATATTGGGGCACATGGAATCACATCTTCATCTGTTTTGTAGAACTTTACATTTTAGATAAACAAATGGATTATTCTATTGTTTGAGCATAGGGGGTCCTGATGTAACAGGAGAGAAATGTAACAGGAGACAAGAGGCAAATGGTTCCAGAGGCATGACAGCTTTTATTAGCTAGCTGACACAGTACTAAATTCAGACTCAGGATACTGTGCCCCGAGCGTCACCTGACACTCGTTCTTATACACTCTTATCAGTAGTCATGCGCAGTTACAGACAGAGGATCTTACACAAAACCCAGGAAACGAAACTTATCTTTGGCTTTGCACACAACCCTCTATTTCCAACACTGGTCTCTAGTCTATTCACAGTTATTTGGCATTGCATATACAGTACCATATAAGGCAATATACTGATAAGCAGCACAAGTTCCAGCTGGTTTCTGCTATCTGGTGACAGCTGCTTCCTCTGAGCTACTGTCAGCTTGCAAGCCTTACATTTCAGAAAAGGCACAGACGGAGAGAAAATGTATTTCACAAAAAAAGCAAAGTTAATGGCTGCCATGTTACAAGTTACAGCTTCTTTTAGCTAAGCACAATAGATTGTCCTTTACAGCAAAATCTAACTCTAGTATAAACTGATTCCAGTTTCAGCAAAACAGTCAAGCTGCCCCCCCCCTACAATCCCCCCTTTGATACTTTATCAATTGTCCAAGTGAAAAGTATCACAACAACAGAGGTGGTGTAAATGTAGAGAAGTTCAAGAAGTGATGGCCCTAAGGTTCCTTTCGTGGCCGTTGAGTTCTTCACCGGGGTTGAGACGAAAGGTCCCTATTGGACGCTCCCCCCTTTGTACCGGTCTTTGCCAGGAAAGGTGTAGATGGCCCAGAGGGCAAGTGGTGCACAATATCTGGAAAAATACAAAAGAGGTTAGGTTAGTAGGGGAGAGTGGAGGTATGGTGGAATGTTGCTGAAGTTAGGGGTCATCCTCAGAGGAATCAGGATCCACATCTACTGACAGCAGGGAAGAGTACATCTGGAGACACATAATTTGCAGAGCACGCTGGTCAGCAGTACGTGCCATAGCCCTGCGAGCAAAAGATAAAACACATGGAAGTAAACAGGGTAAGAATACAAGGCCCCCAAACAGATAGACACCGAAAAATATTAATTTATTCCACCACGTGCCCCCAAAGAGAGAATCCCACCAAGCATAGATGTCCATCTCTGGACGGGAACATGTGCAAGCTTTCTAATGTCATTAGCTATATTTAGTACCGCAGCTGCAGTATCATCAATGGTCAGGCAACATTTGGAAGTATTCCACTTCCCACAGACCCCGCCTTCTTCCGCAAGAAGGTAAGGCTTCGTTACATCTGGGAGTCCAAGTACTGGGGGGATACAAGGGCTGTTTTTAAACCCGCTAGGGCCCTCAATTCGTGTTTTTCCCACTGGAAGGGTTGGGCCTCGGGTTCAGGCCCTTTCAGTTTGGTATACAGGTCTTGGGGCAAAACAGCGAAATTAATGATCCAGATCCGGCAGTATCCGGCTGCCCCCAGTAGCGCACACAGTTCTTTCTTATTTGCAGGAATGGGTTGGTTGCGGATAGCTTGGGTATGGGGTGTACCGAGCCTTCGGGTTCCTTCTCGGAGGCGAAATCCTGGGTATGCGACTTCGATGTCGCATATCTGTGCCTTCTTTCGGCGGGCTCGGTACCCTAGGGCTTCTAGGGTTTTCAAGAGGTAAAGGGTAGCTTCTGCACAGTCCGTGTACATTTCCCGGGCCACCAACAGGTCGTCTATATACTGGACGACAGGCCCGTACTCGTACTGTACCACGTGGTTTGGGCTGGCACTTGGGCTAAAATGGAGTAGGGATTAGGTACAAGAGCAACGATACCCACAACCTGATTATTGACTTTCCTCAAGTCCTGAACTGGTCGGTACTCGGGGGTTCCTGGCTTCTGGTAGATTTCAAGACTCCCTGTTGGGGGAGTTTCTGCAAATGCGGGGGTTTCCTCAGGGAGATGGATGAGGAGTAGGTTCAGGAGGGTAGGGTTCTTGACAGGCTTTCTTGGCTGCCTCGTCCGCACGCCGGTTGCCCCGGGCCATGGAATCTGTCTTCCCTGTGTAGGCCCTACAGTGCATCACAGCGACTTTTCGTGGCTTCCACACAGCTTCAAGCAGGTGACAGATTTCAGTGGCATTTGCAAGCCGCTGTCAAGAACCCTCAGGCGAACACTACACAATCAACAGGTCACCCACGTACTGGACAACTGGTCCAAATTCGATCTGGCACATCATCAGATCTCTGGCGGGTTGCTATGTCGAGCTGCATAGGGTATACTGTGTGTGGGACTGGATGAACTTTAGGATCTTGTGTTTGCAACATGAGACAATACATGCGATACCATAGAAATATGTCTTGTAACAAAATCATACAGGAAACAATCATTGGCTTCAGAGGCGTTACTGATGATGCCTATACCAAGTAAGCAAAAAGAAATCATTACAATTGAGAATGTATAGCAATATTCCTATATGGACCACCAGTTTAACTGCTGGCCTAGAGTTTAGCAGTTTATCTAAAAAATGAGTTCAACCAGAATCTCTGTCCAGCATTGGTGCAACGTTTTGGGATATAAAGGTTACACTGAACACCAGAGGGCAGCAAAGGCTTCAGATTTCCAATCATTTCCTCCTGTGCTTGCTGCATGGATGCGTTGACTGCATTGTTACAGCGATCAGCCAAGTTTCTTCCCATGCCTTCCTCTATGTTCACATTCAGTTCATTTTTATAAACTTTTAGTACTTCAGAAGCTGGGTGAAAATCTGAAGTAAATTCATCAACCAATACAGAAAGCCGACAAATTTCATCAGTCATAGCACTAGAAACCTTTGATGCTACTTCTTCTGAAACCTCTTTAATTCTTTTCTTTATATCTTCTGTTAACAAAGCCAATTGATTTTGAACAAAATCTAGTCTGTCTATCTGATCTTCTCTCTCTTCCATTGCATGAACCCTAGGCAGTGATAAAGAGAGAGCTGTCAATTTCCAGTCTACTCACTTGCAAGGAGAGCTGTCCTGTTCAAAGTACTCTGAAGCATGGCTTTTGTATGCTTAGAACAAACAGCAGGATGAATTTATTTTTATTCAGTTTGCAGTATAAATGCCCACTAGAGGGAGCTCTTTTCCCACTGTCAGTGAAAAAGGACACTCTAGGCAGAGGCTGCTTCATGCCTTTCCTTAAAGGGAGACAATAAACCCTCAAGTAGGAGGGACAATGGGGAAAGTAAGATAATTATTCAAGCTTTTCTGTCCCTTTTACAGCCAAACATTTAAATAGCAGAGCATGCCCTAATAGAAAGAATCATCATTAGAAGGCACACAGTACTCATTTAATTCTGTTTGCACTGTCATCCCAGACTTGATAGGTCATTAGATAGAAAATGAATTCCAGTAAGCTGGTCTTTATATTGTATGGTAGACATGGTGCAACTACTTTGTAGAAACCTGCTTCACCCAATAAACTGAGAACTTTTCTGCAGTGCAACAGTTCTGAACTGTGAGCTGAGCATGTCACCAGGAATAGCCTCCGGTTGCTAATGAAACATTTGAAGCATCTGAGCATCTCATGTGCTCAGCCTCCTTTCAGTAACAACAGTAAGTTTTTGTTGTGCCTGTATACAGTAACATAGTAGATGATAGCAGATAAAGACCTGTACGGTCCATCCAGTCTGTCCAACAAGATAAACTCATTACATATGGTATGTAATACTTCATATGTATACCCGGTCTTTATTTATCGTTGCCATTTTCAGGGAATAGACCGTAGAAGTCTGCCCAGCACTGTCCTTGTTCTAAAAATTTCTGAAGTTAACGTCGAAGCCCCTAAACAGCTCCACTCTATCCCATCCAAATCTATTCAGCCACGATCACAAAACAGACCTTAGAAGCCTGCCCAGCATTGGCCTTCCCCTCCAACTTCTGAAACTAACCATGATCAGATCACAGACCGTATTCTAAAAAGTTCATTGCAGTAATAGGCAACAACCCTGAGAACAGAGGAGAATGCGGTGGCCAGGTCTGTTTCAGGAATGGTAGACAGCAGGCCTTAACACAGACTGGTGACATCAGTGATCACAGTTCAAATGATGTCATGTCCTGCCTGCCAACTAAGGTGAGAGGACAATTTGATGAACCTGAAAAACAAGAAAGAGGACTCCAAATGATAAATCAATTAATCAGAACAGGGCCTCTATGTAGGCCTCAGGGCATAAATGATAATAATTAACTCAATATCTGGTCAAACCCTTAACAAAATGCCATTAGGTTAATTCTATACTCAAATTTCATGCTTCTTTTGATAGGTAATACAGAATAAAATGAATTGCTATTCTGGCCTATCCCCAAAGAGTATAGTCCTGTTCAAACACTTCCACATATATCCACTTCCACAAACCTTCTATCTAACTTACAAGTGTACTTTCGTAGCACATAATCATGTACTCCTGCCATGTGGTTATTCACACAACTTGCACATTGGCAGTATAACTTTTTCAAGCTTCAAACATCTCAGTAACCTTTCAATGACTGGGAACTTGCTTCCATCTTCTTCACAATGTGATTCCCTATGATTTAAAACTTACATTTAGATCTTTATCATGGTAGACCTCACCTCTCTGGACAACCAGGTTTAAGCGTCCAGCTAAAATCATGAGACATATGATTTATGGAGAAAAGTTAGAACAAGAATGATGTCAGCAAAGTAGGCAGGTGCCTAGAAATGTTCTATAGCAGCACAAAGCATTCTCATTCAAGGTACATTAACAACTTCTTAATCTGAGCATTCAGCTAAATTCCTTTACCCTGGAGGGGGCAATATCTCTGGAGTCCCAATTGCCCAAGGTAAAGTAACACAGATATATATTTATCACAAGCATGATGAATTAAACACATTAAGTAGTTTAGTAGACAAACGGTTCCTTGCATAAATCACATTATTAAAACAAAAGTCTGTAATTGTGAGTCTTGTCTGTCTGCCCTGGTTTAGACCGCAAGCTCCTTTGGGCAGGGACTGTCTCTCTACATGTTCACTTGTCGCCACACAGTTGTTTGTTGGATAACTCAATTTGAGAAAGAGGTCCTGGAGAACACAAATTAAAGTTGGGTTTTTTTTGTTTGTTTGTTTTTTTTTTTCTTTCCCAAAGCAACTTGTGCATGTAATACACACAAAGATCAGCAGAGGGAGCAAGTCATCAATAAAAGAAAGAAGAGTGACATCATAAGCGAACAACTGAACACTGAAACAAGGAAAATCCACATGAAACCTAAAACTTATCTCTCTGAAATCTCAATTACCTGGGGTACAGAACATACACGTGGGATATTTCACTAGACAAACATTTATTGTACAAATCCTACTGAGGTAGGTACAAAGAATAGGCAAGAAATAGTCTGCAAGTCTCATGAATAACTTAGGAATTTGCATCCCTCCTCTGCAGTGGAGAAAAACAAATTTAGTGCAATACAATTAAGCAGCTGTGATTTGCACTGCCTACGAGACTCATAAGGTTTGCATAAAAGGCAAATGAATCATGGCTACAGGCAGATGATATGTCCCTGAAGAAAAGCACAAACTGGACCCCTTTTTTTTTTTTTTTCTTCCCGAATGCAGGGTTCGTTTAAACTGAATGTATCTGTGCAGAAGCGGGGAGGAAACAAGCTCTCTCGGTAACTTTGACATAAGTTACAAATCTGAGTTTTAAAATCCAATGTTTTAGCTTTTGGGGTGTGGGATACCTTCTGTGGTTTTCTTTACATTCTTTAGGGACTATGGTCAGTAAATGAACACGATACCATAAACCTCACAGTAAATTACAACAGATGCAACGTGCTTTGAACCTAAGTGCAGCATGGAGCTATAAGAATACAAATGTTAAATCTAATGTAATAAAAGAGAAACAAAGTGAGGCAACCCAGGCAGTTGCCTAGAAGGGCACTGGGATAGCACAAAATCCTGGTATACAAGGTATATAAAATTTGTAATAACTACACAATCCCAAAACTCAGCTAAATAATTCCTATTTATTTCTTTTTTTTTTTTTTTTTTTCTTATAAACCTCAGAAAATGCCATCATGCACCTTTCAGTAAATCACAAAGTTGAAAGTTATCATAGCGTGACAAAAACAGCTGGAGGAAAATCAAGGCTGCATTCCTGAAGGGAGGCTTTATATTTAACCTCCGTAATACTATACCCATAAGACTTAAAGAAAAGCATGAATTGTCATACCCTTTTTAACAACCAGATTCAAGAAAGATAAACAACATTATCCCCAGCAACGAAATCCTGGTGCTGCATATACAAAGCTTGCACCGTCTGCTGTAGAATACATAGTTCTCCTGTTCCAGAGAAACAAAATCTTATCTCTCTATGTAAAAGGCAAAGCGTCAAAACGTCATGACGTCGAGGGCGGAGCTATAACACTCGAGGGCCGAAATGCGAGGCGAACGTGAACCCCGAACAAGTAACGCAAGTAGCTCCGAGGGACGGAGGGAGGGGGCCCCTTGCTAGCGTCCGTTTCATTGCACTCAGAAACGGGCATTTTTTCCTAGTATCTTATAATAACTTCTAGCATGATGCAACGGTTAAGTTCCCATCAAAAGGGTCATATCACTCTGTTAACGTGCACCCGGAGTAATTATTTCCTCGAGCCCACTCACACCACCGGCTGTGGTCTTATGAGTGGGTCCCAAACCCCGGACTGCTTTTACTCTATAGCAGCCTGAGACAACAAAAAAAAAAACCTGCACTCCTCAGCTGCTGAACAGTTTATCTGGTTCTCAAGCACGTTATCTAAACACATTCCATTCTACAGCTCATGCAGCTCGTGTACACAAGGTCATGGAATCTGCAGTTCAGAGAAGCCTGAGAGTCTACATTTAGTTCAGAAATAGAAAGAATGTGCCCGTCACACTCTTTCACACAACGGGAAACCTGTCCTCCCGGTTTCCCTCCCGGAGCCTAGTGGGTTTCAGGACCTAGTCCCTACTGACACTGACTAAGGGGTTGATCAAGCCCCTCTCCAACCCTTACTGGGTCGGTCTACTACCCAGAGTATACTCGCCTGTCCGCTGTCTTCGGGCGTGGCCTGCCGTCGCACTCTCCTCCGGAGATCAGGAAAGGTGTCTTGCCGGAACCTCACAGCCCCACTGCCAGCCAGCTAGTGTCGGTCAGTCCTCCGTCCGGGTGGACACTGAACTCAGTGGTGGCCACTCACCACCCATTCGGGGGGGCTGACCTCCTCAGGCACAACCGTGCAGTGGGGGAGGGGAAAGAATATAATCCGTTTCCCTTTTGTCGTCCTGCTGCGGTCGCCAGAAATGTAACAGGAGACAAGAGGCAAATGGTTCCAGAGGCATGACAGCTTTTATTAGCTAGCTGACACAGTACTAAGTTCAGACTCAGGATACTGTGCCCTGAGCGTCACCTGACACTCGTTCTTATACACTCTTATCAGTAGTCATGCGCAGTTACAGACAGAGGATCTTACACAAAACCCAGGAAACGAAACTTATCTTTGGCTTTGCACACAACCCTCTATAGACAGAGGATCTTACACAAAACCCAGGAAACGAAACTTATCTTTGGCTTTGCACACAACCCTCTATTTCCAACACTGGTCTCTAGTCTATTCACAGTTATTTGGCATTGCATATACCATATAAGGCAATATACTGATAAGCAGCACAAGTTCCAGCTGGTTTCTACTATCTGGTTACAGCTGCTTCCTCTGAGCTACTGTCAGCTTGCAAGCCTTACATTTCAGAAAAGGCACAGACGGAGAGAAAATGTATTTCACAAAAAAAGCAAAGTTAATGGCTGCCATGTTACAAGTTACAGCTTCTTTTAGCTAAGCACAATAGATTGTCCTTTACAGCAAAATCTAACTCTAGTATAAACTGAATCCAGTTTCAGCAAAACAGTCAAGCTGCCCCCCCCCTACACTGAGACCAGAAAGAGAGGGGGAGGGTAGGGGGCTGGAGAGGATCCTGAGACCAGAGAGGGGGGTCTTGAGATCAGATGGAGAGGGGGAGGGGAGAGGGAGGAGGGGAGGGGGTCCTGAGACCAGAGAGGGAGGGGGAGGGAGGGGAGAAGGAGGAGTTGTCCTAAGACCCACTGGCATACCAAGAGGGGGGCGGTCCGCCCCAGGTGCACGCTGGTCAGCTTCCTTCGTTTCTATGCTCCCTCTGCCCCGGAACAGGTTACTTCCTGTTCCGGGGCAGAGGGATCATGGAAACAAAGGAAGCTGACCGGCGCGTGGCACCCTGCCAGCGGCGTGCACCACGGGGGGGTTCTTTCGCCGGGGTGGGGGGGTGTTGGGGGGGTCGTGCTGCAGCGGGGGGGGGGCGCTGCACCCGGGGGGCGGGGCGCATCGGCGATCCGTCCCAGGTGTCAACCCCCCCAGGAACGCCACTGCTGAGACCAGAGAGGGGGGTTACGCACTCGCACACACTCTCATTCTCACACACACACTCTCTCTCTCACAGACACACTCGCACCCAGTCTCACTCTCTCTCTCTCACACAGTCACTCTCACACACACTCTCACTCAAACATACACACTCCGAGGAAAACCCTGCTAGCACCCGTTTCATTTGTGTCAGAAACGGGCATTTTTTACTAGTTACATATAATTCTTAGTTAATCATGTTCTTATCTATTGTTAGTTTCACTTGCTTGTAAATAAATAGCCTTTATTTTTATAATAGTTGGTTTGTTTCCTATCTTGTCAGTTCCCGGAGCAATAAAACTTGGGTACACATCTCAGCATGGCCCTCTTGAAGGGTGAGCTCTCCAAAACCCACCAAAAACCTATTGTACTCAACTACAATAGTCCTATATATAGGTACAGTAGGTTTTTGTTGGGTTTTGGAGGGTTCACACTTTCCTCCACAAGTTTACCAGTTAGAGTGGGATATGGGCCTGGGTCCCCCTCTCTACAGTCCATTGCACCAACCACTAGGCTATTCCAGGGAACTCCTTGCTGCTCTAATAGGACTGGCCATAACATCTCAAGCTATCAGTAGAAGCTGGTGTGTACTATTTTATTCACAGCTTTGGGGGATGGGACAGAGTCAGTGACCATTGGGGAATAAGGAGGGTTTATGCCTTTATTGCTTCAGTGGCCATTTAAGGCACCTTGTGGTCACTTAGTCTTGACTGAAACAGGTCTAGCCAAAGTCTTAATTTTGGCCCTAGACATTTTCATTTTGTTCCAATATTGCAGAAAAATGTCTCTCTTTTGGTGTCGCTCATGTCCCACCCAAAACATGCCCCCTTGCAATATGGATGAACTGTGGAGCAACACACTGAGGCGTCAGAATTGCAACTTGGACATTTTTGAGTGAAAAACGTCCTTCTGTCACCTTAAATGACATTTTTTGGATGTTTTTGTTTTGAAAATGAGCCCCTTAATTACTACTATAAATCACTTCTATAGCGCTACCAGTCGTACGTAGCGCTTTACAATTGAACGTGAAGAAGAAAGACAGTCCCTGCTCAGAAGAGCTTACAATCTAAATCAGGACAAACAGGACCAAAAAGGATAAGGGAAGGACAGACAGAAGGACACATAAGGATAAGATAAAAATTACAAGTTAGGAGTCGAAAGCAGCATCAAACAGGTAGGCCTTTAGCCCAGATTTGAAGGCAGCCAGGGATGGAGCCAGACGTAATGGCTCAGGAAGGCTATTCCAGGCATAAGGTGCAGCGAGATAGAAGGAGCGGAGTCTGGAGTTAGCAATGGAGGAGAAGGGTGCAATCAGGAGAGATTTGCCCAGTGAATGGAGTTTTATGGAAGAAGTGTAGGGAGAGATGAGGGTGGAGAGGTAGTGAGGGGCTGCAGAGTGAATGCACTTATAGGTCAACAAGAGGAGCTTGAATTGTATACGGAAACGGATAGGGAGCCAGTGAAGAGATTTCAGGAGAGGGCTGGTATGGTACCTCTCCCTCCGCACCTTCAGTGTTCACTCTGGTGGATCCTCTTCTACTTCTATCCCTCTGCCTGTCGGCGTACCTCAGGGTTCTGTTCTTGGTCCCCTCCTCTTTTCTATCTACACTTCTTCCCTTGGTTCATTAATCTCATCCCATGGCTTTTCCTACCATCTCTATGCTGATGACTCCCAAATCTACCTTTCTACCCCTGATATCTCACCTTGCATCCAAACCAAAGTTTCAGCGTGCTTGTCTGATATTGCTGTCTGGATGTCTCAACGCCACCTGAAATTAAACATGACCAAAACCGAGCTTCTCATTTTCCCCCCAAACCCACCTCCCCGCTTCCCCTGTTTTCTATTTCTGTTGATGGCTCTCTCATTCTCCCTGTCTCCTCAGCTCAAAACCTTGGGGTCATCTTTGACTCTTCTCTCTCCTTCTCTGCTCATATCCAGCAGATCGCCAAGACCTGCCGTTTCTTTCTTTACAACATCCGTAAAATCTGCCCCTTTCTTTCCGAGCACTCTACCAAAACCCTCATCCACACCCTTGTCACCTCTCGTTTAGACTACTGCAATCTGCTTCTTGCTGGCCTCCCACTTAGTCACCTCTCCCCTCTCCAGTCGGTTCAAAACTCTGCTGCCCGTCTCGTCTTCCGCCAGGGTCGCTTTACTCATACTACCCCTCTCCTCAAGTCGCTTCACTGGCTCCCTATCCGTTTTTGCATCCTGTTCAAACTTCTTCTACTAACCTATAAATGTACTCACTCTGCTGCTCCCCAGTATTTCTCCACACTCGTCCTTCCCTACACCCCTTCCCGTGCACTCCGCTCCATGGATAAATCCTTCTTATCTGTTCCCTTCTCCGCTACTACCAACTCCAGACTTCGCGCCCTCTGTCTCGCTGCACCCTACGCCTGGAATAAACTTCCTGAGCCCCTACGTCTTGCCCCATCCTTGGCCACCTTTAAATCTAGACTGAAAGCCAACCTCTTTAACATTGCTTTTGACTCGTAACCACTTGTAACCACTCGCCTCCACCTACCCTCCTCTCCTCCTTCCTGTACACATTAATTGATTTGATTTGCTTACTTTATTTTTTGTCTATTAGATTGTAAGCTCTTTGAGCAGGGACTGTCTTTCCTCTATGTTTGTGCAGCGCTGTGTACGCCTTGTAGTGCTATAGAAATGCTAAATAGTAGTAGTAGTAGGCATAATGACTTTGGCGAAATATTAGTTGTGCGGCAGAGTTTTGAACAGATTGAAGAGGAGAGAGATGGCTGAGTGGAAGACCTGAGAGAAGCAAGTTGCAGTAGTCTAAGCGAGAGGTGATGAGAGTGTGGATGAGGGTTCTGATAGTGTGTTCAGAAAGGAAAGGGCGAATTCTGGCGATGTTATAAAGGAAGAAACGACAGGTTTTAGCAATCTGTTGAATATGGGCTAAGAAGGAGAGGGAGGAGTCGAAGATGACCCCTAGGCTGCGAGCAGACGAGACAGGAAGAATGAGCGTGTTGTCGACCGAAATAGAGAATGGGGGAAGGGGAGAGGTTGGTTTAGGAGGGAAGATAAGGAGTTCAGTTTTGGACATATTGAGTTTCAGGTAGCGGTGAAACATCCAGGTAGCAATGTCAGAGAGGCAGGCTGTTATGATTCTGCCGGTTTGGCTGAGGGAGAGGGGGGGACGTCTCTTCTGATTGGCTGCCAGGGGTTGTGCTGATGTCAGGGGATAGTACTTTAGCCTGCAGCTGAAGAGTTTCTCTGCTTTTGCGTTACTTACTTGGTGGTAACAGGAAAGCCTGATAGCTTTCTCTCAGAACGTGCTCTAGGTTCTGACAGGGATCTGTGTTGTATTAGAGTATTCTTTTCCTTCCCTCTGGGTTAGCTGCTGCTGTGTGTGTGTGCGTAGCTCTGTAATCAGGGTCAGCTGCTCGTTTGTTTAGTGGGGGCTGGGCATTGCTCAGCCTCCGGAGTTCTGGGCTGAGTGAGAGCGTTCTCCTTTGTTTGTTTGTTTTAAGGATTTCTCTTCCCAGTGTCCCGGCCTGCTGGCTCAGTGAGTTTAACCCTTTGTGTACTGTGTGTATTGTATTCCTGCCTCTGCCAGTGTGTTTGTTGGATGGGCCCCGCTCCCTCTGGGGAGGAGAAGCATTCTCTCTGATTGTTTGTTGATTTATGGCACTCTCTCTCTGCTGGCTCTACAAGCTTAACCCTTTGTGTTCTGTGTGCCTCTGTCTACAGTGGGTTTGAGGCAAAGGCTTTCTGCCTTCTTTTTGTGTCTGGTTCTTCTGGCTTCTGCCTGGGGCTCCTACCCTGGTGGGGAGGGGGTTGCTGTGTTAGTTCCCCTGTCCTGCGCTAGTTCCCTGGGTGGGCGTGGCCCGCTCTGGTCCTTTGTTTCCCCCTCTGCCCTATTGCTGGTGTTCAGCGCGTGTCTGGCATCTTGGGGCCCTCTGGGTTCTTTCACCCCTCCCTGTGTGTGATTGGGTTCCAGTTCAGCAGTGAGGCTCGCACGAGTGGCTCTGTGTGCGTGGGTTCCGGTTCGGCCGCGAGGCCCGCCTGTATGCCTATTTCCCTTCTTCCTGAGGGACTGTGGGGAGGGGTAGCTTAAGGGGTATTGTGTAGCTGGGGTGTGCGGTGGTGGGTCGGTCTCCCCTTGGCCTGGGTCGGCGCCCTGCTGGCCTTGGCCAGGGCCCAAGGGCTCACGACCAACCCAACGGATTACACAGGCAGATACCTTGGACTCTTATAATATTCTTTACTGAATTTTTCTCTCAGCGATTTCTGCTCGATAGTTGTTCCTTTCTCCAGTCCTAGATATTTAAATATACCTTCCTGTTCAAGTTCCTTTATCTTCCAGCCAACAGTCAAACAGGATATGAAAATATGGGTAAAGTAATTTCAATGTAGTTGTAACATCAAATCTATTCAAATATCATCACAACTATGGCCAATTACACTCCTCCTGACTAGACTGGACCCGTTTACGCATTTAGCGTGATTTGTTGGGCAACCGATGCGAGAAGGGAAAGTGGGCCCTTTACTGAGACACAGATGTGTGTGGTGATGGAGATGGTTATGGAAGCTTGCTTAAGGTTTTGGAGAAGGAGGGGCATCTTGAGAATGGAACAAAACATGTATTTTTGCTGACCAATGTTAATCTCATATCTACTACTACTACTACTACTACTACTACTACTACTTAACATTTCTAGAGTGCTACTAGGGTTACGCAGCGCTGTACAAATCAACAAAGAAGGACGGTCCCTGCTCAAAGGAGCTTACAATCTAAAGGACGAAATGTCAAGTTGGTGCAAGATACTATACAAAACAGCTTAAACATTTACTGACTGTGAACTTTGTTAAAAGCTTTTAGTAGACGGCAGATAAAGATCTTTAAGGGTCCATCCAGTCTGCTCAACAAGACAAACTCATTTTACATGGTATGCGATACTTTATATGTATACCCCAGCTTGATTTCTGTTTGCCAATCTCAGGGTACAGACTGTAGAAGAGTTCTGAAGTTAATGTTGAAGCCCCTTCATAGTTAAACTCCAGCCCATCCATATCTATTCAGTCACAATCAGGGCACAGACCGTAGAAGTCTGCCCAGCACTGGTTTTGCTTCTCAATTACTGGTGTTGCCAGCCAATCTCCACTAAGATTCCTTGGATCCATTCCTTCAAAGCAGGATTCCTTTGTGTTTGTCCCATGCATGTCTGAATTCTATTACCGTTTTCATTTCCACCACCTCCCGTGGGAGGGCATTCCATATATCCACCTGACATTACTCCTGAGTCTGCCCCCCTTCAACCTCAATTTATGTCCCCTAGTTCTACTGCCTTCCAGTCTCCAGAAAAAGTTTGTTTGCAAATTAATACAGACGTTCAAATATTTGAAAGGTATCATCTCACCCCATTTCTCCTTTCCTCCTATTTATACATGTTCAGGGCATCATGTCTCTCGTACAGTTTGCAACGCAAATCCCATACCATTTTTGTAGCTTTTCTTTGCATCACCTCCAGTCTTTTTACATATTTAGCAAGATACGGCCTCCAAAACGGAACACAATACTCCAAGTGGGACCTCACCAACGACTTGTAGAGGGGCATCAAAACCTCCTTTCTTCTGCTGGTGATACCGCTCTCTATGCAGCCTAGCATCCTTCTGGCCCAACATAAAAACTGTACTGTGACCAAAATCCAGAATAAACAGAATTCAATGGGGAATGACAAAACTCTGTTCAAAACTCTGCCGCACGACTAATATTGACACAGAAGAAAAGCCTGGAGCAGGACCAAAATTGACTGGAAAGAGTACATGTGAGAATGGAGTGGATATAGCACCGTCCACGGAAGAGAGTGTGTATGAACAACTTAAAAAACTAAAGGTGGACAAAGCAGTGGGACCGGATGGGATCCACCCCAGGATATTGAGGGAGCTTAGAGAGGTTCTGGCAGGTCCTCTTAAAGATTTGTTTAATAAATCCTTGGAGACGGGAGAGGTTCTGTGGGATTGGAGAACGGCGGATGTGGTCCCTCTTCACAAAAGTGGTGATAGGGAAGAAGCTGGAAACTACAGGCCGGTAAGCCTCACTTCGATTATTGGAAAAGTAATGGAAGTGATGCTGAAGGAAAGGATAGTGAATTTCCTGGAAGCAAATAAGTTGCAAGATCCGAGACAACATGGTTTTACCAAAGGGAAATCATGCCAAATGAATCTCATTGAATTCTTTGACTGGGTGACCGGAGAATTAAATCAAGGACGTGCTATGGACATAATCTACTTAGATTTCAGCAAAGCTTTTGACACGGTTCCCCACAGGAGGCTCTTAAATAAACTAGACAGGCTGAAGATAGGACCCGAAGTGGTGAACTGGATTGGGAACTGGTTGACAGGCAGACGTCAGAGGGTGGTGGTAAATGGAGTTCGCTCAGAGGAGGGAAAGGTGAGTAGTGGAGTGCCTCAGGGATTGGTGCTGGGGCCGATTCTATTCAATATATTTGTGAGTGACATTGCCGAGAGGTTACAAGGTAAAGTTTGCCTTTTTGCGGATGACTCCAAGATTTGCAACAGAGTGGACTCCCCGGAGGGAGTGGAAAACATGAAAAAAGATCTGCGGAAGCTAGAAGAATGGTCTAACGCTTGGCAATTAAAATTCAATGCGAAGAAATGCAAAGTGATGCACTTAGGGAGTAGAAATTCAAGGGAGACGTATGTGTTAGGCGGGGAGAGTCTGATAGGTACAGACAGGGAGAGGGATCTTGGGGTGATAGTATCTGAGGACCTGAAGGCGGCGAAACAGTGTGACAAGGCGGTGGCCATAGCTAGAAGATTGCTAGGCTGTATAGAGAGAGGTGTGACCAGCAGAAAAAAAGAGGTTTTAATGCCCCTGTATAAGACGTTGGTGAGGCCCCACCTGGAGTATTGTGTTCAGTTTTGGAGGCCGTATCTTGCGAAGGATGTTAAAAAAATGGAGGCGGTGCAAAGAAAAGCTACGAGAATGGTATGGGATTTGCGTTACAAGACGTATGAGGAGAGACTTGTTGACTTGAACATATATACCCTGGAAGAAAGGAGAAACAGGGGTGATATGATACAGACGTTCAAATATTTGAAAGGTATTAATCCGCAAACGAACATTTTCCGGAGATGGGAAGGCGGTAGAACAAGAGGACATGAAATGAGATTGATGGGGGTCAGACTCAAGAAAAATGTCAGGAAGTATTTTTTCATGGAGAGAGTGGTGGGTGCTTGGAATGCCCTCCCACGGGAGGTGGTGGAGAGGAAAACGGTAACGGAATTCAAACATGCGTGGGATAAACATAAAGGAATCCTACTCAGAAGGAAAGGATCCCCAGAAGCTTAGCCGGTGGTGGGAGGCAGGGCTGGTGGCTGGGAGGTGGGAGGTGGGGATAGTGCTGGGCAGACTTGTACGGTCTGTGCCGGAGCCGTTGGTGGGAGGCGGGGCTGGTGGTTTGGGGGGCGGGGATAGTGCTGGGCAGACTTATACGGTCTGTGCCCTGAAAAAGACAGGTACAAATCAAGGTAAGGTATACACAAAAAAAAAAAAATGGCACATGTGAGTTTATCTTGTTGGGCAGACTGGATGGACCGTGCAGGTCTTTTTCTGCCGTCATCTACTATGGTACTATGTTACTATCCAGCTTATAATCGAAAGAGAAAAACGCCTATATTTCAACCCAAATCAGGAGATGGGCGTTTTTCTCGCAAAGGCGCCCAAATCGGTATAATCGAAAGCCGATTTTGGGTGTTTCCAACAGCACTCCGTCACAGAAACGAATAAAGTTGATGGGGGCGTGCCGGAGGTGGGACTGGGGCATGGTTATCAGCCGAGGAGAGATGGGCGTCTTTAGCTGATAATCGAAAAAAAGGCGTTTTTACCGCAATTTGGGGTCACTTTTTTTGGACCCTTTTTTTCACAAACAAGTCCCCAAAAAAGTGCCCAATCTGCCCAGATGACCACTGGAGGGAATCGGGGATGACCTCCCCGGACTCCCCCAGTGGTCACTAACCCCCTCCCACCAAAAAAAACCCCACTTTAAAAACTTTTTTTCCAGCCTGTATGCCAGCCTCAAATACCGTACCCACCTCCATGACAGCAGAATGTGTTCGATCCTGTCACAGCCTTTCCCTGGGTCAGATGTGGCTCTCGGGTGCACTACAGGGTCACATCAGCATTGCATTGTGGTGGGTGTAGGGTATTGGGCTCCGTGATTTCATTAGCTTGTGTTACAGTCTCACGATGTTGGTAGTTGGTAGGCTCTTCTCCCATGGTGCTTTTCCCCCTGCCTACTGGGTCAGAGTGTGTCCAGTTTTGTTTCCGGTAGTCCATGAAGTAGTGGCCATTTTTGTAAGCCAGT
Organism: Microcaecilia unicolor; assembly: GCF_901765095.1. NCBI lineage: Eukaryota > Metazoa > Chordata > Amphibia > Gymnophiona > Siphonopidae > Microcaecilia > Microcaecilia unicolor. Next base: position 236,864,313 of record NC_044033.1, read on the forward strand.
TTTAGATCCCTTTCATGTGTTAGCCACATTAGAGAACTTAGTTCTTACCTTGGATGTGGCTGAAAGAGGGCATTGTACAGCATTCTGCCAGCTCTGACCTACTGCTAATCTCAGTACCAGGGAGACTCGTTGCCAGTGGGGCACAACCTCTGATCTGCAGTTTACTGTGAGTAAGCGTGCTTATTCCAACAAAGGACGTTTTCGGAGAGATTAGTCTTCAGGTGTCAACTGGTGTGCCAATGTTATACAGCAGCAACAAGTCCTAGAGGCCTGCGTGTATGCAGGTCCCTGGAGCACTTTTAGTGGGTACCGCAGTGCACTTCAGGCAGGTGGACCCAGGCCCATCCCCCCCCCCCACCTGTAACACTTGTGCTGGTAAATGGGAGGCCTCCAAAACCCACTGTACCCAGATGTAGGTGCCCCCTTCACCCCTAAGAGCTATGGTAGTGTTGTACATTTGTGGTAGTGGGTTTTGGGGGAGGGGGGTTGGGTGCTCAGCACCCATGGTAAGGGAGCTATGCATGTGGTAGCTTTTTCTGAAGTCCACCACACTGACCTAGGGTGCCCAGTTGGTGTCCTGGCATATCAGGGGGGCCAGTGTACTATGAATCCTGGCCCCTCCCACGACCAAATGGCTCGGATTAGGACGTTTTTGAGCTAGGCGTTTTTAGTTTCCATTATCGCTAAAAAAAACAAACGCCCAGCTCAAAAACGTCCATTTTTTCGAAAATATGGTTCGGCCCGCCCCTTCACGGACCCGTTCTCGGAGATAAACGCCCATGGAGATAGGCATTCTCGTTCAATTGTGCCCCTCCACATGTACCAGAAAACAGAGACATAAATGCACCCTGATAAAAAAAGTGACATTCATTGTGGAGAAAATGTGTACATGTGAAGTAAACTGAAGTGAATGTGAAAGTCTACTGACATACATTAAAGTGAAATGTGAAATATGTGGTTAATGTGTGATAATAAAAACGAAGTAACAGAATATAAAACAGCAACATCCACATGGTGGTGAGACTGCAGAAAAGTAAAAGGAAAACAGGGCTTACCAACAGGACAGCATCCCCACCAGTACTGGCCTTCCGACAGCCACCCAACTTAAAACACAAGCTATTCAGAAGTAAACTTCCATCACAGACTGAAAAGGAACAGAAGGGCACACTTCCCTGTAATTTATCCAGTTGCAAACTATGCCAAAATATTTCACAGGACCCCAAAGTCATCCACAAAGGAAAGATATTCAACATAAAGGGATCTTTCACTTGCTCATCTTCCAATCTGGTATATATCATTCAGTGTAAAAAATGTAACGAAGGATGCTATATTGGAGAAACAGGCCAGATGCTTAAGACAAGATTCAATTTACATAGACATCACATGAACAATACTGGTGCCAGTAGAGTTCCCACGCCTGTTGGTCAACATTTTACAGGACCAGGACACTGTACCAGTGACTTCACAGTGAGAATCCTGAAAGGTAACTTTAAAACCATACAAGAACGTAAGATCTTTGAAGTCAGAATGATTGAATATTTTAACACCCAACAGAAAGGACTTAACAAGGATCTCGGGTTCCTAGCCCATTATAAACCATAAAGCTGTATATCTCTGTTGATCACCTCCTGGGGAACTGAGGAACTGAGTTCGATTCCCGGCACAGGCAGCTCCTTGTGACTCTGGGCAAGTCACCTAACCCTCCATTGCCTGCCGCACTGAGCCTGCCATGAGTGGGAAAGCGCGGGGTACAAATGTAACAAAAAATAAAAAAAATCCACACCCATCCTGTTAGAATATCAATGATATGCTTTGATGTCTCCATGCATACCTCCGACCCACCCCCATCCTCCCACCCTGTCAGACTGTCATAGTAATGCTTGAATGTTTTCACTTATATACACTGTCAGCTAGCACATTTGCTTATTTCCGATCTGAGGAAGAAGGGCGACCTTCGAAAGCTAATCAAGAAATGTATTAAGTTATGTCCAATAAAAAAGGTATCATCTTATTTTCTTTTCCATGTTTTATTTTGTTTGATTTCTATTGATAACAACAGGACAGCAGAAATAACATGAGCGGTTACTCAAAATGTATTACTCAGTGCATTGTCAGTCCGCTCTATTAAGAAAATAGATAAATAAAACTGTAACAATCCATGATTCTTTCAGTTTATCAAAATAAAAGAACCTGAAATGATATAAACACCAAGCATGATAATTATAAATATAAAGATAAAGTGCTTGCAAGACATACAGTACTACTATTCATACTATATCATGGTCTGGTGTCTAAAATGTGGGGAGAGAGCTGTCTTAACAATCACCGTGGTTTGCGATAAAGAAGCAAAACATTGCCTGGGACATGGTGCAAACATCATACTGAAAGACCTCGGGCTGCAAAGTTCTTGTGTGAAAACATCACCTTGACAAAAACATGTCCCTCCACAGATTCAATCAATCACAGTATTAAAAGGACTGACGGCATCACACAAAAGAAAGGAATAAATCCCATAAAGGAGCTATAAATCATATAATATTGAAAAACAGCTAACTGTCTTACCTGGGAACAGAGGAACACAGACTTGATGTACTTATGCGCATTGAGGGGCCCTTTTACAAAGGTGCGCTGAAAAATGGCCTGTGGTAGTGTAGACGTGTGTTTTGGGCTCACGCAAAATCATTTTTCAGCGTACATGTAAAAAAAGCCTTTTTAAAATTTTTTTTGTCAAAAATGGACGTGCGGCAAAATGAAAATTGCCACTCGTCCATTTTGGGTCTGAGACCTTGCCACCAGCCATTGACCTAATGGTAAAGTAGTAATCAGGCGGTAATGACCTTCACACGTCAAATGTCACTAGGCACGCATCCAATACACGCGTCTGAAAATAAAGATTATTTTTTGGACGCACGTATTGGACACTCATCAAAAATGAAATTACCGCCAAAGCCATGCTGTAGCCGGGCGGTAACTCCATTTTGGCATGCATAGATGCTTATGCGGCTTAGTAAAAGGGTCCCTAAGCCTTTTAAAACAATGAATGAAAATGAGGCTCGAAAAATGCAAACAGACTGTGCATCATGGAGTGAAGCAACATGTGCCATTGGCATAAAATACAAAATACCTTCATAGAAAAAATGTACACTAAGTGTGAAAACTAGTGAAAATGACTGATAATGAACGCTGAAAACCATTTACAGGTCAATTGCATCTTACAAGTAGCACCAACATGTGCTGTGCACTCCATTACCTAGTGTAGAATTTGTGAAAATCTCACAGGTGTGAATATAAATGTGAATAGAGCAAAACAAAATATAGTACAATATTAAAAAATGTGTGGGATATGCTAAGATGATGATGAAATCAAACTGATGATGGATAAGGATAAATACTATGAACCATTAAATAAGTGCACATACACAAAATGTAAACAGATACAGTGAGTCCAAAAGGAGAACATGAACATATGTTGTACATTACAAAACTTTAGTTCATGTTGTGAAATAATGGTCTATAAAAACATAAATTATACAAGCATATAAAAGGTCAAAGTACAGTGAACATTAACAAAAGTAAAATATAATAACAATAAAACTGGATAAAATATACTCAATGGGGGACTTAATAAAAATGGAACTATGCGAATAATATGTTAATAAGAATTGTTTGGCAAATTCCAAACTTCAATAGGAAAACCATCTGTGCAGAAAATCATAATAATCAATAGAAAATATAAAAGGTCTCAATAAAAACAGACATAATAAATACGGCATAATAAAATGGACATGGTGACAAATAGTGACTACATAATCTAAAATACGTCATAGCAACTGGACATCATAAAATATAAAAGATATAAAGAATCACAATAAGAATGGACACATCATAAAAAGGAGCATCATAAAATGGGCGTGATGACAAACAGCAACTTCATAAAAATACTGAATAATCAATTAAAAACACTTCATATTTCCTCCAATTTTGTCCATGATGTAGATGCAGTATAGTTTAAGGTTTTAAAAAAATGTTTTTTTTTATGAGGACAACTTCCACTTCTGTGGAGCATGGATGGAATAGAATAACTGGGGGAAGGGACTTTTCCTAGTGTGGGAACACTCATGTCTGCTCATAAGTACATACGTAAGTATTGCCATACTGGGACAGACCAAAGGTCCATCAAGCCCACCATCCTGTTTTCCAGGTCACAAATACCTGGCAAGATTCCAAAACAGTACAATACACTTTATACTGCTTATTCTAGAAATAAGCAGTGAATTTTACCCAAGTCTATTTTAATAATGGTCTATGGACTTTTCCTAAGCTAACCACTTTTATTACATTCTCAGGCAATGAATTCCAGAGTTTAATCACACGTTGAGTGAAGAAATATTTTCTACGATCCACCCCCCTAGTCCTAGTATTTTTGGAAAGGGAAAGGGGACTTGATATGCCGCCTTCCTGAAGTTTTTGAAACTACATTCAAAGGCAGGGACACAGAATACAAAGGGTTAAGCTTGCTGAGCCAGCAAGCCAGCACAAGAGGGAGAGAGAGAGAGAGAGAGAAAGCTCCTAAAGTCAACAAACAATGAGAGAGAAGCTGGGAAGAGGGGAGTACCCCCTCCCCCCACTGAGCAAACATCAAGTCAGAGGCAGTGACACAATACACATACACACAGAACACAAAGGTTAAAACTCACTGAGCCAGCAGGCAGGCACACCAGGAGCAAAGGGGATCCTTAACTAAACAAACAAACAAACAAACAAACTGAAAGAAAGCTCCCGACCTGGGAGCTCAGCCCTGCTGAGCAAACACACAGCTGGCTTCCCACTGAGAGCTGCACACAGTGAGAGATAGCCCAGCTGGAGGCAGTGAGCTGATTACAGGTCCACACACACGCAGTCCCCAACAAACACAAACAGAGGGCAGGGAAAAAATAGGAAACCTAGGACAAAGACACAGATCAAAGTCAGCACAGCACACGTTCTGACTAACAAGTGTCCGGCTACTCGTCACAAAGAAATGTAACGCAAAAGCAGGAAAGGTAGCGGGAAGCAGGCTAAAGTACACCCCCTGATGTCAGTCAGACCCTGCCAGCCTGTCACATTCTCAAAGCAGGAACTAGGAATTGTGAGCCCTTGGGCCACTGCCGAGGAGCGGCAGTGGCAGGCAAAACCACCCCACACCGGAGACTAGGCAAATCTCAGGCAAGCAGTTAGGCTTCACCTGCACTTGGCCACTTTTCACCCAGAGTTGAGCTCTGGGCTTCAGGTGGCCTGCAGGACTTGCTGGACAGGGCAGGACTGGATAACAGCAAGGCAGCACAGGGACTGAGGGTCAGAGGGGAAAGGGAGGAACATGGGCAGCAAGGCAGGAGACTGGGCAAGGAAGGGAAAGCTAAAGGGTAGAACAGAAAGCTGCAGAACAGCCACTAAACAGGGAGCAAACACTGACTAACAAGACACAGAACTAAGAGCTGCAAGCAGCCTCAAAGCCAGAACACAGACAAACAGAAACTAAACACAGACTAACTAGAAACAGGCAAGAATCTCAGGCAAACAACCGGACTAGCAGAAGTGCAACAAGCACCAACATACCAGGGCCTTAGACCAGTGGTGTGCTGGTAAATGTTTAACAACAGGCTCTCTCCACGGTCCCCCTCTGCGCCCCCCGTCCCCCTCTACACCCCCCGTCCCCCTCTGTGTCCCCCCCCCCAAATTGCAGAGCTGACTATAGCCGGGGAGAGAACCTGGGGGGGGGGGGGGGGTGGCAATGCATTATCCAGGAAAAAAAATTAAATGATCCCAGGTTCCAATCTAATTCATGTCTAATGTGGGATAAAAAGCCATAAATAAGTAAATAAATATAAACTTTTAATGTTGAGCACCTGATTCTCAAAGTGAACATACTCCAAACACTATAATGAAAATAAAATGATTTTTTTCCTACCTTTGTTGTCTGGTGACTGTTTTTCTGATCATGCTGGCCCAGTATCCGATTCTGCTGCTATCTGTCCTCTTAACTCCATTTCCAGGGCTTCCTTATCATTTATTTTGAGGCAGCCTGGACAAAGAAATCATATTAATTTGGTGTTTAACTTTTCAGTCCTGCAAGTGGTGGAATGCCATCTGGTTTTAATTGCTCAGAAGTCTAGCTTTTGCTAGACTAGAGGTTAGAAAGGTCAGAGAGAAGTAATTATTTACCACATCTGGATACCATTATGAGTAAGGCATACTGGATAATCTCGATGCTGTTTAGAAGGAGATAGAGAAGATATTCTAGATGATTTAGATTTTGTCTTATAAGGAATTCTGATTTCTGCTTATTTTAAAATATGTTTATTCTGTGTAATTAATAAGTTTTATTTCTATGTAGAATATCTTTTCAATCCAGTGTCCTGACTTTTCAAGTGAGATTGTCTGCAGTTTAAGAGGTCATCATCTGGTTTGAATTATCCACAGTCCTAGCTAGGTGAAAGAGGTCAGGACAAGTCAACTCTCTTTTCCTTGATGAATAGCTAAATGTAGGACTGGCCTTCTGAAAGTAATAATAAACCATGTCTGTGTGCCATTAAGTAAGACTGGCCCCTTGGCCCTTGACCCCTTAATGAATGCCAGAACCCAGTTAGTATGAAGTTGACTGGGAATATGAGAATTTAATCATAATAAAATGCATGAGATAGGTGCCACATTGTCTAGTTTGAGAGGCCCCAGGTCATAGGTCAGTTTAGGAAATATCTCAAACCTATGTAACTGATATTTTGGAGTAAATGTATAGAGATAATTAGTTCAAGACAGGGTAATCAATCTATTCTTTACCATCTGGTGAGAAAGGGGGGCCAGAAGGGCTTAGGACCCTATATAACTGAGAGCAGAAGCAGCTTACGTGAGAAGAAGAGAAGGAGCTGAGACGTTAGAGGACAGACAGGAGACGCAGGATCCAGAGAGCTGAGAAAGAGAAGAAGAGACCTAGAGCTGATGTCCTACTTTGTTTGCTGGCAAATAAAGAAGATTTCTCTCTCACTCTGGTGTGTGGTGTTTGACTCCTGAAGTACCACAGATTCTGCTAATAATAGTGGTAATTCCTGCAACAATTCCTGGTGTCAGAAGTGGGATCCCGAACCCTGCATCAATTTCTGGCACCCAACTGACTGAGGAACATTGGCCGGGTATGTATTTTGTATTCTGTATTCTGTATTGTAATCCTAGCTAGGAAACTGTAAACCAGCCCCTCAAAAGCTGAGGGAAGGGGAGTCTGATCAACTCTCAGCGAAGGCCTTAGTACCTTCTAGTCTAGTGGGGACTAGCAGGGAAACCGCCAGAGCTTACCTGTATCTGAGAAATCTGAAATTGTTGGGTGGGATTTTTTGTACAGTGTGTGTGATGCATGAATGATTAAATGAGTGTGGACTTCTTTTAGCTGCGGTTCCAGTTAACGCGAGTTCAACTGGCCAGCGACGGAAGGAAGCGATTGTTGTTTGTTTACCTTGTGTCTCTGGATGTGTGGACCCCTTACCACACTTCCAAAAATTTCCCTTCCTTTCTGTGTGTTGTAACTGTAAGCATTATGGGGGGGAAAATGTACAAAGCAGATCATTAAGAACGTAATTTATTAATACAATTTAAAAAAACACATAAATACATATAAAAGATTAGCCCGACACAGGCCGTGTTTCGCCCAGCAGGGGCTGCCTCAGGGGCTACACAAAAATCCTCTTTAATTCAAAATGGAAAAATTATATTGGATAATTCCAAAAATACAATATGAAAGCGATCTCAGTATGAAAAAAACAGCTCTCCGAGAGGGGCCAAACCGACATAACATTCCGTCTATCTGGCGTCTCTTGTCTCTGAAGAGACAAGAGACGCCAGATAGATGGAATGTTATGTCGGTTTGGCCCCTCTCGGAGAGCTGTTTTTTTCATACTGAGATCGCTTTCATATTGTATTTTTGGAATTATCCAATATAATTTTTCCATTTTGAATTAAAGAGGATTTTTGTGTAGCCCCTGAGGCAGCCCCTGCTGGGCGAAACACGGCCTGTGTCGGGCTAATCTTTTATATGTATTTATGTGTTTTTTTTAAATTGTATTAATAAATTACGTTCTTAACGATCTGCTTTGTACATTTTCCATCTTGGAGCTTGCAGACCGTCTGCCTTTGTGTTTTCTTAGCATTATGGGGGGGACATCGTCTAGTCAAACTGCTACTCTCCTAGATTGTATGCTTAAGAATTTTAAGAAAGGATTTTTAGTTAATGATTATGGACAGACTTTAAGCTTAAGTACTCTAAGAACCTTGTGTGAAGTTGAGTGGCCATCTATGGGAGTGGGGTGGCCCCCTGGTGGCAGCTTAGATATTGACGTAATCCGGAAGGTCTACAGCATAGTTGTAGGAGAACCAGGATATCTTGAACAACTCCCCTATATAGATTCCTGGGACAGCCTTGTTACTGACCCTCCCTCTTGGTTGAAAACTTATATGGGATCCCCGGTAAAGTTCATGCTGGGCCGCGTTCAAAGAAAGATTATTAGAAAATCTAAATTGGAGGAGGGAAAGAGCCCCAGGAAGCCTACAACCCAATCGGTGGCTTCCGCCCCTACCCTGTCCGAGAAACCCATACTCTCTGATGACCCCTCAGATCTTGAGCTACCACCTTATGGCCCATTGTTGGGGTTCCGCTCCACCCCCAGAGATCCACGGCGTCCAGCCCAAGCCTCTCCAGCACAGGCTTCTCCGGATAGTTCCTCCCCTTCTGTGCAAACCCCGCCACATCCTAGGTTGGACTTTTCAGCCAGCATCTACCCTTCTCTGCCACATTCTTCCCTGTTAACCTCCCAAGACCCGCTTTGGGCTCCACTTCCTGACTCCTCAACTCCTGACAGCCCAGCCTCTCCCTCTAGTACCCCTCCCCACTCATCAGGAGCCCAGCATCCCTTTCAATGGACTGAATCACCTGTGATCACCTCTCAGCCTATGAGTACCCCTCCCCATCCCTCAGGGGTTCAACACACCTCCCCTGAATGGGTTAGACCCGTTGCAATCACCTTTGAGCATGATAAGAGGGTAGCTCCTAGCTCTACCTCAGGTTCCATTCCCACCTCCTCGAGAGCTCTGCCCCTCCGCCAGGTAACCACCACTCGACCGGATCCTAATAATCAGGGTCAGGTTATACAGGCCTACCAGTATGTACCCTTCACAACCACCGATCTCCTGAATTGGAAGACGCATTATACCTCTTATACTGAAAAGCCTCAGGCAGTGGTGGACCTAGTGGCTAGTATTATGGCCACCCATAACCCAACTTGGACTGATTGTCAACAACTTCTCCTGACCCTCTTCACAACTGAGGAGAGGCGGAAGATTTTACAAAATGCTGAGGCCATCACGCGAGCGCGTGCCCCCGAGGGGACACAGGACCTAGAGGAATGGGTTAGAACTCGGTTCCCTCACGCAGCTCCAGCTTGGGATCCAAATAATGGGCAGCACTATGAACTGTTGTCTGGCTATTGCCGGGACTTGCTGGAAGGTATGAAGAAAGGCATAAAGAGGCCCATTAATCTGGCAAAGGTCTCTGAAATTCTCCAAGGGGCAACTGAATCCCCTGGGGCCTTTTTAGAGCGACTAATTGAAGCCTACAGAACATACACCCCATTTGACCCTGAGGCACTAGAAAACCAGAGAATGGTGAATAGTGCATTGGTGGCCCAGAGTATGCCAGATATCCGGAAGAAGTTGCAGCGTCAGGAGGGATTCGCAGGGATGAATACCACCCAGCTAATTGAGATCGCAACAAAGGTTTTCGTTAATAGGGATCAGGAGATGCGCCAAGAGGCTGACCGGAAGATGCAGAAGAAGGCCGACCTTTTGGCGGCAGCCATTACTAATTCCACCCTTAACCGAGGTCGACCTCTAGCTAATGGGAAGCCAAAATGGGACCCCGGACCGCCAGCCCGGCCTCGAGATTCCTTCAATCAATCCCGGCCACGAGGGGAGAATCCCAGACCAAGATTGGAGAGGGATCAGTGCGCCTACTGTAGGGAAAGAGGGCACTGGAAAGATGAATGCCCCCAGAGGCGCCAGGGACTGAGAAGGGGACCAGGAGATCGAGGAAGCCGAGGCCGAGTTCGAGAGGGAAGGTATGAGCCTTCTGAATCTGACATCATTGGGATAGCCGAGATGGCAGAATGGGATGAATAGGACAGACCGGGTTCCTACAAACTGGGTTCCCAGGAATCCATGGTCAAGCTAACCATAGGGAGTCGCTCAATTCCATTCATGATTGATACAGGAGCTGAACATTCTGTTGTGACGGAGCGATTAGCGCCTGTGTCTGGAAAAACTGTCCGAGTGGTGGGAGCCACGGGGGTGCAGAACCGGAGGCCCTTCCTGACAACCCGTAGATGCCAATTAGGCTCACACACAGTCACTCATGAATTCCTGTATATGCCAGACTGTCCAATCCCTTTGTTAGGTCGGGACCTGCTGTCCAAGCTTAGGGCCCAAATTTCCTTTGACTCTGATGGCCAGACTTCAGTCTCCTTTCGGCCCCCGACATCCAGCCCTAAGGGCATACTGAGTTTCTGCTGCCCCCTTGAAGAAGAATGGCGGCTGCATCAGTCGCATGGCCAAGTTGACCTACCCCTGGCCGACAGCTTCCAGGTCAATGGGGTATGGGCAGAAGATAATCCCCCAGGGTTTGCCCGAAATATTCCTCCTGTTCATGTAGACTTACTTCCGGGTGCCCGGCCAATCCATCTTCGTCAATACCCAATTCCCCGAAAGGCTCTGGAAGGGATTCAAGCACATCTGAATCGTCTGTTATCCCATGGAATTATTCGACCTTGCCAGTCTCCATGGAATACGCCACTGTTGCCAGTTCAGAAGCCAGGGACTGAGGACTACCGGCCAGTCCAAGACTTACGAGTGGTCAACAAATCCACTATTTCATTACACCCTGTAGTGCCTAATCCATATGTCCTGCTTGGATTGATACCCTCTGGAGCTACCCATTTCACAACACTGGACCTAAAAGATGCCTTCTTTTGTATCCGGGTGGCCCCCGCCAGTCAACTGCTTTTTGCCTTTCAATGGGAAAATCCAGTAACAGGACGGAAGCTTCAGTATACATGGACCCGCCTGCCACAGGGGTTCAAGAACTCCCCCACCATTTTTGGGACTGCCCTAGGACAAGACCTTAAGACTTTTAAATCTGAGCCTTCCAGGCGAGTTTTACTCCAGTATGTAGATGACCTCCTGATTGCAGCAGTGACCCAGGAAGAGTGTTTCGAGGCTACCAGAGAATTGCTGGAGTTACTCTTGGATGCGGGCTATAAGGTCTCACGCTCGAAGGCCCAACTCTGTCAGTCAGAAGTGAAGTATCTGGGCTTCTGCATTTCCCAGGGAAGTCGGAGACTGGATGTCAGTAGGAAGCAAGTGTTTGCTGCAATTCCCCAACCCAAGTCCAGAAGGGAAGTTAGGGAATTTCTGGGAGCAGCCGGATTCTGCAGAATTTGGATTCCGAATTTTGCACTGATGGCGAAACCCCTTTATCAGGCCACAAAGGGGGGTGAAAAGGAACCATTTGAATGGGGACCTATTGCTCAACAATCCTTCATCGCCATAAAGAAAGCCCTACTTCAAGCCCCTGCGTTAGGCCTTCCTGATGTGGAGAAACCTTTCTAACTGTATGTCCACGAGCGACAGGGGGTTGCACTGGGTGTGCTGACCCAGATGATGGGATCCTGGCAGAGGCCTGTTGCATACCTATCTAAACAGCTGGATGGAGTGGCTAAAGGATGGCCAGCCTGCCTGAGGGCCATTGCAGCAACAGCCTTACTGGTCCAGGAAGCTGACAAGTTGACCTTGGGGCAAGAACTGGTTGTCAAAGTCCCCCACGCAGTTCTCACCCTCATGGAGTACAAGGGCAACCACTGGTTTACAAATAGCCGCATGGTTAAGTACCAAGCCAGCTTGTGTGAGAATCCACGGATACACCTGGAAACAGTGGCTACATTCAATCCCGCCACTCTTTTGCCAGCATCTGAGGGACCACCGGATCATGACTGTATCCAAACCGTGGATGAAGTGTACTCCAGTCGACCAGATCTTAAAGATGTTCCTTGGAGGGACCCAGATGTAATTTATTTCACAGATGGAAGCAGTTACGTGGAGAACTCCAAGCGATTGGCAGGCTATGCTGTGGTGACAGAGGACAAGGTGATAGAAACAAGGGCCCTGCCCCAAGGAACTTCAGCCCAGAAAGCAGAACTTGTGGCCCTCATACGAGCTCTGGAGCTAGCAGCAGGACTGGTAACCAACATTTATACTGATTCCAAGTATGCCTTCACAACTCTACACGCTCATGGAGCTTTGTATAAGGAAAAGGGACTCATAAATGCCGCAGGCCAACCTGTTAAGTATGGACCTGAAATACTTCAGTTGCTAGAGGCCGTTTGGGCCCCTAAAAAGGTAGCTGTCATTCACTGTCGGGGACACCAAAGGACAGATACTCCAGTGGCCCGAGGGAACCGCCATGCTGATCGGGTGGCCAAGGAAGCTGCTCGAGGACCTCCAGCAGGTACTGTGACCCCCCTGTTCCAAATTCAACTGCAAGAATGGACGCCTATGTACACCCAAACGGAAGAGAAATGGGCTCAAGAAGAAGGGGCAGTAAGGAGACCTGATGGTTGGTTACATCTCCCTGATACCAGAGTTCTGGTGCCACGCCACCTAGCTTGGCCTGTAGTGTCTCAAGCTCATGACCTGTCACACTTAGGGAAAACAGCACTAGCCCACCTACTCAGTCGAGTAGTGGTCCTAGAAGGATTGGATAGTCTGGTTGCCACTGCCTCTGCCCGATGTACTCTCTGTGCCCAGAATAATGCTCGTCAGGGACCCCGTATTCCACCAGGAGTTCAGTCCAGAGGACTAACACCCTTTGAGTCTCTAGTCATAGACTTCACAGAAATGCCCAGGAGCGGTAGGCTCCGATACCTCTTGGTCATGGTCTGCACTTTCTCTGGGTGGGTGGAAGCATACCCTACAGTCACTGAGAAAGCCACAGAAGTAGCTCGAGCCCTCCTTAGGGATGTCATCCCCAGGTATGGACTGCCCCTTGCCATAGGCTCAGATAATGGTCCCGCCTTTGTTGAAGCCACACTTCAGGCCCTGTCCCGCGCATTGCGCATTACCTGGAAATTGCATTGTGCCTACCGTCCCCAGAGTTCAGGGCAGGTTGAGCGGGCAAACAGAACCTTGAAAAATAGCCTAGCAAAGATTTGTCAGGAAACCCAACTGAAATGGCCACAGGCACTGCCACTAGCCCTCTTCCGCCTCCGATGCACCCCAACTAAAGGAACGGCCCTCTCTCCCTTTGAAATTGTGTATGGGAAGCCCCCAGCCATTTTGCAGGGAATTAAGGGAGATATAGGGACTTTAGGGTCTGCCCAGGTGCAGGAGCAGGTAGCCCTCTTCGGCCGGATAATTTCTGAGCTTCAGTCTTATGTGAGAGAAATAAACCCTGTCCCCTTTCAGGCTCAGGTACATTCCTACCTGCCAGGGGATAGAGTTTGGGTGAAAGACTGGAGGCTCCAGCCCTTGGGGCCCCGGTGGAAAGGACCTTTTACTGTTTTGCTTTCTACCCCTACAGCTGTGAAGGTCGCAGGGATAACTCCATGGGTCCATTGGTCTCGAATCAAGTCTGCTGACCAGACTGAGCCCAGCACGGATCAGACGGAGTCTAAACAGTGGAGAGCAGAAAGTGATCCCGCGGAGCCATTGAAGTTGCGCTTGACCCGAACCAAAGAATCTACTAGCTGAAAAGAAGGGTCAACTGCATACCGCAGGAGCTGCTGGACTTTGGCTTCATACTGAGACTCTTTCTTGCCCTGATTCTGGCTTTCCTGGAATTTGAGAGCTTGATCCTTGTCAGTTGAAGTTCTATCCCAACTGGTATAAGAACTCAAAGACTGAGAACATTATATTAGAGTAATCTGTGACTAGCACAGACTATTGGAATATTATTGCTTGATTAGTTTGCTGTATTTGTTTTAGATTAGGAAGAAAGAAGAGTTTGAGTTGTGAGACTTATCTCTGCATAAGCTGATTTTAGTCTCAAAGGGGGAATGAGGCAGCCTGGACAAAGAAATCATATTAATTTGGTGTTTAACTTTTCAGTCCTGCAAGTGGTGGAATGCCATCTGGTTTTAATTGCTCAGAAGTCTAGCTTTTGCTAGACTAGAGGTTAGAAAGGTCAGAGAGAAGTAATTATTTACCACATCTGGATACCATTATGAGTAAGGCATACTGGATAATCTCGATGCTGTTTAGAAGGAGATAGAGTAGATATTCTAGATGATTTAGATTTTGTCTTATAAGGAATTCTGATTTCTGCTTATTTTAAAATATGTTTATTCTGTGTAATTAATAAGTTCTATTTCTATGTAGAATATCTTTTCAATCCAGTGTTCTGACTTTTCAAGTGAGATTGTCTGCAGTTTAAGAGGTCATCATCTGGTTTGAATTATCCACAGTCCTAGCTAGGTGAAAGAGGTCAGGACAAGTCAACTCTCTTTTCCTTGATGAATAGCTAAATGTAGGACTGGCCTTCTGAAAGTAATAATAAACCATGTCTGTGTGCCATTAAGTAAGACTGGCCCCTTGGCCCTTGACCCCTTAATGAATGCCAGAACCCAGTTAGTATGAAGTTGACTGGGAATATGAGAATTTAATCATAATAAAATGCATGAGATAGGTGCCACATTGTCTAGTTTGAGAGGCCCCAGGTCATAGGTCAGTTTAGGAAATATCTCAAACCTATGTAACTGATATTTTGGAGTAAATGTATAGAGATAATTAGTTCAAGACAGGGTAATCAATCTATTCTTTACCATCTGGTGAGAAAGGGGGGCCAGAAGGGCTTAGGACCCTATATAACTGAGAGCAGAAGCAGCTTATGTGAGAAGAAGAGAAGGAGCTGAGACGTTAGAGGACAGACAGGAGACGCAGGATCCAGAGAGCTGAGAAAGAGAAGAAGAGACCTAGAGCTGATGTCCTACTTTGTTTGCTGGCAAATAAAGAAGATTTCTCTCTTACTCTGGTG
This sequence comes from Microcaecilia unicolor, assembly GCF_901765095.1. Taxonomy (NCBI): domain Eukaryota; kingdom Metazoa; phylum Chordata; class Amphibia; order Gymnophiona; family Siphonopidae; genus Microcaecilia; species Microcaecilia unicolor. Next base: position 236,879,413 of record NC_044033.1, read on the forward strand.
TGTGATGTTTGACTCCTGAAGTACCACAGATTCTGCTAACAATAGTGGTAATTCCTGCAACAATTTCTTTCCATTTCTCCTTTCTTCTTCATTTCGGGTCCTCAGCTTCTGCCTATTTTCTTCATCCATGTGCAGTTTTTCTCCTCTCTTCCTTTTCCCTCATCTCATCTCCTTCCTCACTCTTCTCTCCCCTCCATCCATGTCCAGCATTTCTCTCTCCCCTCCTCTCCCCTGCACTCCATCCACCCATGTCTAGTGACCCTCCTGTCCCCTGCCCTGCATGCACCTATACCCAGCGATCCTCCTGTCCCCTGCCCTGCATGCACCCATGTCCAGCAGTGACCCTTCTCTCCCCTGTCCTCCATCCACCCATGCCCAGCAGTGACCCTTCTTTCCCCTGTCCTCCATCCACCCATGCCCAGCAGTGACCCTCCTCTCCCTTGCCCTCCATCCACCCATGCCCAGCAGTGACCCTCCTCTCCCCTGCCCTCCATCCACCAATGCCCAGGGACTCCCTTCTCTCCCCTGCCACCCCTCCCGCGTTGTTCATCGGCGACTTCTCCTCCCTCCCTCCGGATCCATCTCTCACCGACCTGACTCTTCTAATTCTTCGGCGGGGCAGGCAGTCTTGCCTGCCCACTACCAGCGCTGACTCTCCCCTGCCGGTTCGCGCTTCAAAATGGCCGCCGAGACTTCAGTAGAAGTCTCGCGAGGCCGCCTCTGGAAGTCTCGGCAGCCATTTTTAAAGTGCAAACCGGCAGCGGAGAGTCAGCACTGGTAGCGGGCAGGCAAGACTGCCTGCCCCGCCGAAGAATTAGAAGTCAGGTGAGGGACCAGATCGGGCAGGCGGGAGGGAGGAGAGCTGGCTCGCAGTGGGAAACAACTGGCTCGCAAGTCGGTACAAAATGTAACAACCAGATCTTGCGAGCCGGTGCGAGCCAGCTCCAGCACACCACTGCCTTAGACGCAATGCAAAGGCAACCGACTGCAGTCTCTAGGTGATTAATAAAGCCCATCCACACCTGAGGTGCAGCTGCAGCAACTCTGAGTATCTATGGAGGCTGTTCCCACAGGAGATCTCTAAGGACCAAATAAGGGCTTCCTTCCTGTCCTCGTTACTCCAAGATGGCTTCCTATGATATGATCTATCCAAGATGGCTGTACCCCTTGAGCTATCCAAGATGGCTACGACTCTTGAGCCATCCAAGATGGCTGCCGCCATTGATCCAACCCAGATGACGGCAGCCAGAGATAGGAAACCAAAACAGATCTTCCCAAAGACAGAACTACTCCGGAAAGGAGAGGCAGAAGCCAGCTCAGAAGCTGACCCCCAAAAATCAGGTAGAGGCTGTGAGGGGTCACGACCACAGATGTGACACAGCCAATCAGGAGTGAAGTCTACCCCCTTCCCCTGCCAAACCGGTAGAATCATAACAGTCTTGCTCCATCAATGACATCATCATAAAGTGTTCCTGCATCTTCCCTGTTTGTCTGCTTAGAAAATGTAAGCATGTTGATATCTATATAAATAAATCCCACCTCGAACATTCTGAAGCTCACTGCAAGGCAGTGAAGCACTGAACTCCTGTAGTCTTCTTAGGCTAGGCTTTCAGGACCACTCACCCTAACTCATAGACCCGCCCTCATCCACGCCCCCTAGCCACGCCCCATCTGGACATAAAACGCTACCTCAACGTTCTGAAGACAACCTGCTGAAAGTCATCCCTAAACAGTTCGTAAGTTCATGGTGGTGAAGCCTTCAAATCACCATCTCTATGCCCCGCCCTCGCGTCTAACGTCATGACGTCCAGGGCGGAACACAGAGAGTGAAGGGATTGCAACCCCCTCCAACAAAGAACGAACCAGGCAGGGGGAGGAGTAGGGAAACACGCGCAGCGTGTTTCCCTACTCCTCCCCCTGACTATGAATCGCTACACACCCTCCATTGCCCCAGGTAAAATATCGACGCTACATCACGAAGCCCCGCCCCCTACCCCCTTCCCTCCTCCATGCATCATCCGACCCCTCCCGCCGCCGCATCATGAAGCCCCTCCCCCCAATCCACCGCCTCCCCACCCGCAACGGCAGCCAGTACATAAACACATCAAGAAAATAAACAACTCATACAACGCACCTCCGTAGAGAAGCATCTCAGATTGCCAGATGTCTCTGCAGCCGCTCCGCCTCTCTCCTTACGTCACTGCCCCTGGAGAAAACCCCCGATAAGCGCATTACATCAGAGGGGAGAGGAGGAGCGGCTGCAGAGACGACCAATGTGAGATGACTAAAACAAGTTCCCTAACACTCAAAAAACTAGCCCTTCCTGATTCAGCAAAGGTGTCAAAGGTATGTCCTCAAGAACAAGACGCTGAGACCGCCTGTCAGCCTGATCTCCTTTTCATGAAACTCAGGATTTCTACGAAAAAGTAAAAATGCAGCCTGAACACTGACAACATCTCAAATACATTTAATTCATCTCGAGGGCACCATACGTCTTTATTTTTACTGTTAGCAACTGCATGAAAATGTCGTCCTCACACGATCATTAATCTGCCTTCTTGCACGAGCCACCAATTAAAAAAAAATACTAAAGAGTAGCTACGATGGGCCTAGGAGAGAGGCAGGTCTTTTTCATTGTTGTTGCTGCTGCTTTTAAACACTACTACTACTACTACTTAGCATTTCTATAGCGCTGCCAGGGTTACGCAGCGCTGTACAACTTTAACATGGGGAAGGACCGTCCCTGCTCAAAAGAGCTTACAATCTAAAGGTTACAAACTATGTAGTCAGTGTAGTGGGGAAGGTGGTTATGCGCCAAAAGCAAGGGAGAAGAGATGGGCTTTGAGTAAGGACTTGAAGATGAGCAGGGAGGGCGCATGATGTATGGGCTCGGGAAGTCTGTTCCAGGCATAGGGTGATGCGAGGCAGAAGGGGCGGAGTCTGGAGTTAGCGGTGGTGGAGAAGGGTACAGACAGGAGTGACTTGTCCTGAGAGCGGAGGTTACGGGTGGGAACATATGGGGAGAGGAGGGTAGAGAGGTAATGGGGGGCTGCAGATTGAGTGCATTTGAAGGTTAAAAGGAGAAGCTTGAACTGTATACGGTAGCGGATCAGGAGCCAGTGAAGTGACTTGAGGAGAGGGGTGATATGAGAGTATCGGTTCACTTGGTAGATGAGACGTGCGGCAGAATTTTGGACAGATTGAAGGGGGGATAGATGGTTAAGCGGGAGGCCAGTGAGAAGAAGGTTGCAATAGTCAAGACGAGAGGTGACGAGCGAGTGGACGAGGGTTCGGGTGGTCTGTTCAGAGAGGAATGGGCGAATTTTGCTAATATTATAGAGGAAGAAGCGACAGGTCTTAGCTGTCTGCTGGATATGGGCAGAGAAGGAGAAGGAGGAGTCGAAGATGACTCCGAGATTGCGGGCTGAAGTGACGGGGAGGATGAGGGCATTGTCAACAGAGACGGAAAGTGGGGGAAGAGGAGAAAAGGGTTTGGGTGGAAAGACAAGGAGCTCAGTCTTTGCCATGTTCAGTTTCAGATGCCAGTTGGACATCCAGGCAGCGATGTCTGAAAGGCAGGCCGAAACTTTGGCCTGGGTTTTGACCGTGATGTCGGGAGTGGAGAGATAAAGCTGGGTGTCATCAGCATAGAGATGGTACTGGAAACCATGTGATGAGATCAGCGAGCCCAGGGAAGAGGTGTAGATCGAGAAAAGAAGCGGTCCAAGGACAGAACCTTGAGGAACCCCAACAGAGAGCGGGATGGGGGTGGAAGAAGAGCCATTAGAATATACTCTGAAGGTGCGTTGGGAAAGATACAAAGAGAACCAAGAGAGGACGGAGCCCTGGAACCCGAATGAGGACAGTGTGTCAAGAAGTAAATTATGATTGACGGTGTCAAAGGCGGCAGATAGGTCGAGGAGGATGAGGATGGAATAGTGACCTTTGGATTTGGCAAGGAACAAGTCATTACAAGTCATATGTCATTACAGACTTTAGAGAGTGCTGTTTCTGTCGAGCGTGCCCATATCTTCCGAAGTCTGACGCAGAGAGCCTCGGTGATGGTGTCAGCAGACAGGCTGTCCCGAGACCACAGATACGATCAACAGCAGCACACATCACAGAAGGCAGGTCAGAGACGTTTCTCACAAGGAGTTGACGACGGGCTGCACCTCAGTAACATCACATGTGGCACACTGAACAAGTACAAGGAGAGTGGCAGACTCCCTCAAATACTCCCGCCTCCCACAGCTGCCTCTCACTGCATCTCTAACATCCAAACTAACCTCTCTCTCACTCTCTCTAGAACACACACACACACACACACACACACACACACACACACACACACACACACACAAGGGCCAGGGAGGAGAGAGAGGGGAGGAAAAAAACCACCACGTACACACTCTCTCTCACTCTCTCTCTCTTAACTGGCTATAAGTGAGAAACGGCTCAAATAGTTGTGTTCTGCTATGCAACATTTTGCTGCTGTCTTCCCATTTTGACCCTAGCCTTGCACACTCTCTTTCACAAACACACACACACACACACACACACACTCTCACTCTCTCACTTAAATCACTCTCACAGTCTCTCTTTCACACAGACACACACACACTTTCACTGTCTCTCTCTTCCACACACTCACTCTCACACACACATACACTTTCTCTGACTCTCTCTCTCACACACACATATACACATTCTCAGTACACTTGAGAAATAAAAAAAAAATTGACCGTTGTATTCAGACAAACACACACACAAGGGACACGGAGGAGATGAGAGGGGAGGAAAAAACAACAACACATGCACACATAGAGGCATATTTTCAAAGCACTTTGGGAGGCTAAGTTCCATATGTTTCTATGGAACTTTGGGAGGCTAAGTGCTTTGAAAATAAGCCTATTACTCTCTCTCACTCTTAACTGCCTATAAGGAGCAACTGACCCTCCACTGTCACAGGGACTACTAGCACCTCTCTCTCTCTCTCTCTCTCACACACACACACGGGACATGGAGGGGATGGAAGACAAAAAAAGAATCATTGGGTATGGAGGGGACGGCAGGGGAGATAAGGTAACAACTGACTCAAATGGTTGTGCTCTGCTATACAAAATTTTGCTGCTGTCTCTTCATTTTGACACTAGGCTTGCACATTCTCTTTCACACACAAACGCGCACACACACATATACACACTCTCTCACACAGACACACACACACACACTTTCTCTGTCTCATACATACACAGACACACATACATATACACACTCTCACTCTCTCTCTTAACTCACTCTCACAGTCACACTTTCACACACACACACACAAACACACACACACTTTCACTGTCTCTCTCTTCCACACACTCACTCTCACACACACACAGCTGGAGTGGGGGCAGGGGAGAGAGAGGAGAATCGCTGGGTGGCTACAGGGGGGTAGGGGACAGAGGAGAATCGCTGGGTGCCTGGAAGGGGAGCAGGGGAGATAGAACAATCACTGAGTGGCTGGAAAGGGGGGCAGGGGACACAGGAGACAGTCTCACTCTCTCTCTCACACGCACACACTCACACACTCACACATTCATTCTATCTCTCTCTCTCTCACACACACACAGTCACTGTCAAACACACTCTATTAAACATACACACTCCGAGGAAAACCTTGCTAGAGCCCGTTTCATTTCTGTCAGAAACGGGTCTTTTTTACTAGTTTTCATATATTGAGGGTGTCATTGTTTAATAGTGTATAACAGTCATATTAACATAGAAGATGATGGCAGATAAAGGCCTGTATGGTCCATCCAGTCTGCCCAACACTAATAGTCTGATAACATCAGCGGTAGAAGGACTTATTTCCTTGTGATCTGTGCTCTATAGTCATTGCAAAATAGCTGAGTGATAAAAATTGGATTTAATAACTGAAGTGAGGTGACCTGAGCTGGTAATCACTGCACAACCAGGCATGACTCACTGATATTTTAGCTTGGAAAAAAAGTTTAGTTCTAGTTTTTAATCATGTGCAAAACGTTTAATTTTTTATTATTTTATTCTAGTTCTGCCAACATTAATTATAGTTTTGTTCATTCCTCACCTCCAAATTTTAATTCTAGTTTTTATTCATCTGCAAAACATTTAGGGGTCCTTTTATTAAGCCGCTTAAGCGTCTATGCACGCCCAACGAGCACCAAAATGGAGTTACCGCACAGCTACCACGTGGCTCTTGAGGTAATTTCATTTTTGCCACATGGCCGATACACACGGCTGAAAAATCATTTTATTTTCTGCTGCGCGTATCAGACGCGCACCAAGTGGCATAGGTCATTATTGACCAGTTACCGTGTGAGACTTTACCTCTAGGTCAATGGCTGGAGATAAGGTTTCAGACCCAAAATGGAAGCGCGGCAATTTTCATTTTGCCGCACATCCATTTTCAACAAAAATTTAAAAAGGGCCTTTTTTACAGGTGTGCTGAAAAATGATTCTACGCGCACCCAAAACCCGCACCTACACTACCGCAGGTCATTTTTTAGCGTACATTAGTAAAAGGACCCCTTAAGTTTTATTATTTTACTAGGAAAAAAGGCCCGTTTCTGAAACCAATGAAACGGGCGCTAGCAAGGTATTTGGTTTCTGCAATTATTGTTTTTGTTGTTGTTGTTTGTTATTCAATTGTATTGGTAAGATTTATTAAAAGGTACTGACAAGGAGGGGGGGCGTGTCAAGATGGCGCTGACCTGGTGAGCTGAAACGCTGTGTCTCTGCATAACTGGAGGAACTCTGTTTCCCTGAAAAGAATAAGCCTCACTCAAAAAGAAAAGGTTTGGTGAGGTCTGTTCCCCCGCCAACCTCGACCCCTGTGATAAACCAGCAAGGTTTGGACCATTTCTCACCAGGTGTTCCTCGGAAATGTTCCCGCTGCAGAGGTTGTGTCACGTTTGTGACCATTTCCTTGTCTGTGCTCACCTCGCCCTCTGGTGGCCAGACCTGGTGGCTGCAGTGAACTGTCTGTTTACTGTCACCTGTTCCAGACTTCAGCCCAGTCCAGTCCAGATCTTCTAGGCTGCCAGAATTGCTTTCCCTGTTTGTACCTGAACAGCACCCGTAGTTGCCTTGTGATTGCTGCAGCTGAGCTTTAGCAGCTGATGGGCTTTATTAATCACCTGGAAACTTCTGTGTTTGCCTTTGCATCGTCTAAGGTCCCTGGTATGTGGGTGTGCTCTGTGCACGGCTGCCTAGTCCAGTTTTATTCTGAGTTCTTGCCTGGTTCTTGTTTGTTTGTGTGTAGTTAGCTTTGGTTTTATTGTTTAGTTCCTGGTCTTGTTTCTGGTCTGCATTTCCTTGTCTTGTGTCTGTGTTCTTTATTAGTGGCAGCTTGGCAGCTTTTGGTCCTGACTCCCTCCTGTCTGTGTTTCTGTCTTAGTGCCTGCCTGGCAGCTTGTAGTCTTGACTGTTGTGTGTTTCCTGCTGGTATCCAGTTCCTGCCCAGTCCGGTAAGTCCTGCCGGCCGCCTGTACCCAGGGGCTCAACTCCTGAGGAAGGGTGGTCAAGTGCAGGTGAAGCCTTGCTATAGTCCTGTGTTCCAGTCCAAGTGTTCTTGTTCAGTGTTTTCCTGCTTTGCTTTTCCCTGTCTGCAGTCCCTGCTTTGTGTGTGTGTTAGCCTAGTGCTGGTTGGGGTGGTTTTGCCTGCCACTGCCACTCCTTGGCAGAGGCCCAAGGGCTCGCAAACTTAGTTGCTGCTTTGAGACCTGACAGGCTGCTGGAGGAGCGGAGTCTCTGCTGGGTTTGGAAACATCATTGTCGCCTCCCTCGGAATCTAACATCCCTCTTTGCCCAGCACTAAAGGCATCGGTAGGAGTAAGTAATCAACTCACCATGAGTGTGGAGTCTGATCTTACAGGCGAGGGACTACCGCTGCGCAAGAATGTGCTGGGAGAGGCGCGAGAATCCATTCGAGCCTCAGAACCAACAGCAGAGGTGAGCCTTGGGAAAATCTGGTTAAAGTTGAAACAAATGGATGAAACATTGCAAAAATCTTCAGGTGAGGTTTCAGCTTTATTCATTAAGTTTGATGAATTGGTCAAAAATGTTGAAATGGTGAAAGAGGAATCTTCAACTAAGTTTAATTCAATTCAAACTGATATCAAACACTTGCAAGAATTTAACTCAGCAACGATTAAGGATAAAACAGCTATGCATAGAAGAATAGAACAAATCGAAAACTATAATAGAAGATTGAATCTTCGACTTCTCAATTTTCCTAAAATTCCGGGACAGTTACCTTTACACCTGTTTAAGAGATATTTACAGGAATTTTTGAAGATCCCTAATGATGCTATTCTCCCTATAAATAAAATTTACTATCTACCTAAAAGAACCGGAAAACGAGTTGGTGTAATTGATGAATCTGAAAAAAAAGATATCGATCTGAATAATATATTGGTCATTCTAGAACAATCAATAGAAGATACACCCGAAAGAGCCACGCTGTTTGTTTCTTTCGTTTTCAAACAAGACTTGAATGCCATCTTAAGAATTTATTTCAAACATTCTAAAGAACTTTTTGGATTTGAAAAGATCTGGATTTATCCAGATGTTACAAAAGCAACGCAAGAAAGGATAAAAGTTTTTTTGAATTTAAGAAAAGATGTTATAGAACTTGGTGGTATATTCTTCTTAGCATACCCTTGCAAATGTCTGATCTGATTTGGAGGAACTAAATATATATTTTATACCCCTGACCAATTAAAAGCTTTTATAGATATGAAAAGGCTTAAATAATGCTAGATATAAAAGACAGAGGAATATCAAGTGGCCTTAAATTGTAATATGTTCTTTAAAATACTCCTATATTTTTCTTGATGTTAATGCACCCCCCATGATTGTGGTCTAAGGAAGCCAATTTAAATTATATAGTATGTGATAGTAATTTTCCTTATTTTTGAGAATTTCCTGGCTGTATTTCATAGAACAAGTGTTGTACTTGTGAAATTGAAAAAATTTAATAAATAAATAAAATTTAAAAAAAGGTACTGACAAAGCAGTTTTTTTAACAGTTTTATTCTGAATATAATTTTTTTTACATTTGTAATATTTCTTTGTAAACAATATTTTTTGTGTAAACTTTGTTACAGTGTTGTATAATGTTTCCTTGTTTAGGTCCATCAATGATTTTAACAATCTCATCTGTTGAGTTCCTTACTCTAGAGAATGCCACATACAGTTGGCCATGTGTGAACACTGGTTCTTGAAGGTAGATGCCAACTTTGTCAAATGTTTGACCTTGTGATTTGTTTATTGTCATAGCAAATGCCAATTTGACTGGAAATTGTCTTCCTCATAGAGTAAATGGTAGTTCAGTGTTTGATGGTGCTAGGTCAATACGTGGTATGAAGATAGTACTCCCTGCTGTTGAGCCACTGATTACTTGTGAAATGATGAGGTTTGGTTTTAAGTCTTGCACAATTAAGTGTGTTCCGTTACACAAACCTCTTTTGGTGTTTAAATTTCTTAGTAGAATAATAATTGCACCAATTTTTAAATTTAGTTTATGTGAAGGCATGCCATTTGGTGTTTGTTCATGAAGGAACTCCACAGGATATAATTGTTGATCATCTGTACTGCAGTTCTGAATTGAATCTGTACTTAAGTAAGTAATTGTCTTGCCTTGTAAAATATTTAGAATGTCCTCATTTATTTTGTCGACATGTGAATTTTTTGGACACAGAATAGCCTTTTTAGCAAAGTTTTAAACAGTCTGAGGGGTAATTGTGTCCAAAAACAGCCTGAACTATATCTGTTATACAAATGTGGTTTTCTGGTATTTCAACAACATCTTGCAAACTGTGTGGACATTGTAGAACCATGTATTGTAATCTGTGTCTACACAGCGGACATTATTTTGTAATTTAAGTATTTGAAATTGGTTCCATAGTTTATTAAACTTAATGCTGGCTTCAATAATTTGTGTTCAATCACCATGTGGTAGTGTTTGTCTGAAATCTCCCCCAAGCAGAAGAACTTTTCTGCCAAATGGTTTGTTATTGTTCATGATGTCTTTAAGCAGTCTATCTACAGCAGTAAGTGCCATAGTGGAAGCCATGGTTGATTCATCCCAGATAAATATTTATTTATCACATTTGTATCCCACCTTTTCCCACTGATTGCAGGCTCAAAGTGGCTTACAATAATGTTGTAGTAAGTTACAATGCAAGAAGTATAATATTTTTTGCAAATTGAGCAGAATAGAAATAACAGTTGAACAGTGATGAGTATTGAAGTAGGATATAATTAACAATTATTCAGTAGTAAATAAGAAAATAATAAGGTGTAATTAGAGTCCATTGGATCATATAATAGTAAGGGATAATTCTGATTATGTTGAACTTGGGGAATAAGCCTTCTTAAATAATACTGTTTTCAATGATTTCCTAAAGTTTAGGTAGTTCTGGGTAGTTTTTGTTAATTTGGGTAAGGCGTTCCATAGTTGAGTGCCAATGTAAGTGAAGTTTGAGGCGTAAATTGATTTATACTTTAAGTCATTACAGTCTGGGTAATGTAAGTTCAGATAATAATGTAATGTAAGTTCAGTATGCGAGCATCTTTAAGGATTGAAGCATTGTTAGATGTTAATCTTATACTTGATGTAGAGTTGTCCAGTAGGGGAACAGGTAATTTAAATTGGGAATGATAAGTTCTTCCTCCAGGAAGGAGATTTGCAGCAATTTTTGTTGAAGCCACAGCAAGTGCAATTCCACATTCTCCTCGGATGGTGCTGAGGATTGTTTTGCATGTATATGTTTTACCCCTTCCACCTGGTCCATCTAGGAAAAAGCAGTTGTTGTTGATGTAATTTGTATTACATGCAGAAAGTATAGTATTAAATGCTGCCCGTTGGTCATGGTTTAGGTTTTTGACCATTATTTCAGCTGTACGCTTTTCATTGGCAGTATTGAACGCTAGGGTTGGATCTTCTGTTTTGTTGTTTGTTTTTGGTAAACCGTAGTGTTCAAGGTTTTTGCCAAGTGTGTTAAGAACGGGTTTTTATTTTTATGAGACACAATTGGTTACAAACTGAGCACTCATTGTTGCAACCATGCATATGTTGAAAATCTTCAAGCATGAAACATTTGTATTTCTCAAAAAGTTGTCAAGCATTAGATGGTGTTGCAAAAACACAAAATGTATGCAAAAAGTTCTCTTATTTGCTGGGGCATACTGCATGTTACTGCATCGTCTAATGTGCTTTCCCACACAGTTTCGTCATGAATGAGGCCTATTTTCTTTGCTGCTTCTTGAAATGAATTGTAAACAATATGCTTTAATGTTTTTAAATCTTCAAAACACTTAGCCCCAGGTTGGTGTAGTAGAATCAACCTTAAACAGTATCGTTCAGGATCTGCTGCTAAATGAACTGTATACATTCTTCCTATTGTTTTTTGGTTTCCACTTTACTGGCGTTTCCACATTCGTTAAGTTCTGTCAAACGTGTAGTACATAGGGATATCAGTGTATAGAATGGTGTTTGCATGAGGTTGTTCAACATTAAGTTTAAACCATGCTGTCAAAGTGGTGTCCCTTGTTTTAGCTGATTGTACTGCAGCCTCCACTTGTTGAGGATGGAAAGCAATGGTTTGTTGATCTGGCAAGTGTACTTCCAATCTCTGGATAGTAAGTGATTGGTGATGCATTTCGAAGCAATTTAGTCGCCATGCAGCTTCTGGAGCACTAATATATCTGGACTCAGTAAAGGTTTTAATCTCATCATGTTGTAAATTTTTGTGCTCCTGTAATAATGATGTTAGCACAATCATGTCCTTTGTAGACATATTTGAATAGGTATTTCACGCTTTTAATAGATGCACATATTTCCACATTAATATGTGAATTGTACTTTAAAAGTAAATATGGGTTATAAGGGACTACCAAACTGTTATTAATGATTTTTCCATGTAAAAGTGTTCCAACACCATTATCTCTCCTGTGGTATTTAGGATATCCATCACAGTTTGCAATTGTTTCATTTTGGATTGTTTTTGGGAATTGTTTAGAACACTTTCCTGAAAGTATGCATGGGAAGTTTAAGTTGGTGTCACTGCAAGGACCATGTATCATATGTTTAGCTACAGTTGCATGTAGACGTGGAAATTTTCCTATGTTGGGAATTTTGTCGCATACAATTTTATCAATTAAATCTTTATTTTTTTGGCTTGTGCTCTTCTTTAACAATAAGTAAAATATGTGCATGTGGTAATCCTCTTTTTTGAATTTCAAAATGAAACAATTGCAAACTGTGATGGATATCCTAAATACCACAGGAGAGATAATGGTGTTGGAACACTTTTACATGGAAAAATCATTAATAACAGTTTGGTAGTCCCTTATAACCCATATTTACTTTTAAAGTACAATTCACATATTAATGTGGAAATATGTGCATCTATTAAAAGCGTGAAATACCTATTCAAATATGTCTACAAAGGACATGATTGTGTTAGCCACGTTAGACAACTTAGTTCTTTTTTTTTAATGTTTGAATATTTTTAGTAACCATCATCACAATACAGCAATGTAAACTTATCCATTTTATCCACAAGTTTCCCCCTCCCTTCCCTCCTCCCCCTCCCAGTTCTATTACAACTGTCCTCATTGGGTTAATCGCTGAAATCGAGTCCACAGTTCAGAAGATGGGTTGTACCTTCCCATTCTTTTGTCCGTTAGCTGCTCCAGCTCCCCGACCAGGGAAAGTTTCAGAGTCCAGTCAAGCACTGAGGGAGCCATCTGTTTCTTCCAGTGGATTGCAATAACACTCTTAGCCGCTGTTAAACAAATCCTCTTAAGGCGTCTTTGCCATTTAGTTCCTCTTCTGTTACCGAAACCCAGAAGACACCATTGCGGCGTTCATTGGAACTGCTTATTCGTGCTTTCTGAAATTTTTGTCGTTACAGTTTTCCAAAACGGTTGTAGAGTTCAGCACGACCACCAAATATGCAAGAAAGTCCCCATCTCATCTCCACACCTCCAACAAAGTGGGGATGCCGAGGAAAACATAGCATGTATTTGATGCGGGGTATAATACCACCGCGATAATATCTTAAAGGCATTTTCTTTTAACAGCACACAGTTCGAAGCTTTTTTAACTTCTACTACTATAGCCTTCCACTAATTTACTGTAAACTCCCGTTGCAGATCCTGTTCCCATTTTATCATATAAGCACATTTCTCAAAAGATCTGCCTCTAATAAATTTGTACAACATAGATATAACTTTTCATTTTCCCCAATGACCCCCACAAATTTTCAAGTTCCTCATATTCTTCCGGGTCTCTCCTCAACCACCCTTGTTGGCTCATATAATGCTTAACTTGTAAATAAAAATAAGTATCTTCCGCACCTCCCCCACATCGTTCCCGGATCTCCTCTAACGGCCTTAGCTCCCCATCATCCAGGAGATCCCTGAAACAAATCAACCCCTCCTCTTTCCACCACTCTGCAACCTGGTGTCCCATTCCTACTTGAAAAGCTGGTTCCCCACCTATACATGCCAGTGTGGAAGTTTTCCTCTTCAAAAAAAAATATCCGCAATCAAGTGGAGAACTCGAACGCCTCACGGGAAAACACAGAAATAGGTAAAAAGTGGGATGTTTGACCACGGAAATACAAATCCTGATATTGTCTCCAGGATTTGTATTTCCGCAGTTTTCCTTTTCAGCCAGAACCTAGTTCTGAAAGAAGCCACCAAGGTCAACAGATGGTTCACAAATGGGTTTGTTGTCATTTGACCGTATATCCTCTGTTCCATTGAAGCCCATATAACCGACTTCAATTTATAATCCTGCACCATCTCTTGGTCTAAGCTAGCCACCACCGATGGAGCCTCCTGACTCCATGCCACTACGAACTTTACCTGTGCAGCCCAAAAATACCATTCCAAATTTGGCACCCCCCTTCCCCCCAGGTCTACCAACTTCCACATCAATTTCCTATGTATTCTCGGTGCTTTACCCCCCCCCCCATATAAATTTCATAATCTCCCCCTGGAGCTTATTTATTTCCCTTTTAGGTACCTGTATGGGCAAAGTCTGGAACAGGAACAAAATCCGGGGTAAGATATTCATTCGTACTGTGGCTATTCTCCTCCACCAGGATAGCCATTTACCCTGCCATCCCGCCATGTCCCTATGTACTTGTTGAAACAACGGCCCATAATTTAGTGGGTATAGCTGACTCAACTCAGAGGGTATCTGGACCCCTAAATATTTGATGTTTCCCTTATTTAGTCGAAATGAGAACCCCTGAAGCACTTCTACCATTCTACCATATGGGATAGACACCCCCAGCACTTCAGACATAGTAACATAGTAACATAGTAGATGACGGCAGAAAAAGACCTGCATGGTCCATCCAGTCTGCCCAACAAGATAACTCATATGTGCTACTTTTTGTGTATACCCTACTTTGATTTGTACCTGTGCTCTTCAGGGCACAGACTGTATAAGTCTGCCCAGCACTATCCCCGCCTCCCAACCACCAGCCCCACCTCCCAACCACTGGCTCTGGCACAGACCATATAAGTCTGCCCAGCTCTATCCTCGCCTCCCAACCACCAGCCCCGCCTCCCAACCACTGGCTCTGGCACAGACTGTACAAGTCTGCCCAGCACTATCCCCGCCTCCCAACCACCAGTCCCGCTTCCCACCACCGGCTCTGGCACAGACCGTATAAGTCTTCCCAGCACTATCCCCGCCTCCCTACCACCAACCCCGCCTCCCGATCTTGACTAAGCTCCTAAGGATCCATTCCTTCGGCACAGGATTCCTTTATGCTTATCCCACGCATGTTTGAATTCCGTTACCGTTTTCATTTACACCACCTCCCGCGGGAGGGCATTCCAAGCATCCACTACTCTCTCCGTGAAAAAATACTTCCTGACATTTTTCTTGAGTCTGCCCCCCCTTCAATCTCATTTCATGTCCTCTCGTTCTACCATCTTCCCATCTACGGAAAAGGTTCGTTTGCGGATTAATACCTTTCAAATATTTGAACGTCTGTATCATATTACCCCTGTTTCTCCTTTCCTCCAGAGTATACATGTTTAGTTCAGCAAGTCTCTCCTCATACGTCTTGTAACGCAAATCCCATACCATTCTCGTAGCTTTTCTTTGCACTGCTTCAATTCTTTTTACATCCTTAACAAGATACAGCCTCCAAAACTGAACACAATACTCCAGGTGGGGCCTCACCAACGACTTATACAGGGGCATCAACACCCCCTTTCTTCTGCTGGTCACACCTCTCTCTATACAGCCTAACAACCTTCTAGCTACGGCCACCGCCTTGTCACACTGTTTCGTCGCATTCAAATCCTCAGATACTATCACCCCAAGATCCCTCTCTCCGCCCGTACCTATCAGACTCTCCACGCCTAACACATACGTCTCCCGTGGATTTCTATTCCCTAAGTGCATCACTTTGCATTTCTTCGCATTGAATTTTAATTGCCAAACCTTAGACCATTCTTCTAGCTTCCTCAGATCCTTTTTCATGTTTTCCACTCCCTCCCGGGTGTCCACTCTGTTACAGATCTTAGTATCATCCGCAAATAGGCAAACTTTACCTTCTAACCCTTCGGCAATGTCACTCACAAATATATTGAACAGAATCGGCACTTCAGACTTGTCATAGTTTATCTTAAAACCTGAAATCCTACCAAATTGATTGAGCTCTTTCACCAAGTTTGGTAAAGTCGTCAGGGGACTCGTGACAAAAAACAGAATATCGTCAGCAAATAATGCCAGCTTATGTTCCCTGCCTGCTACTACGATCCCTTTTATGTCACCTACCTCCCTTATCCTCTGCGCCAGCGGTTCAATCGATATCGCAAATAACAGGGGAGATAGTGGGCAGCTTTGCCTCGTACCTCTCCCTATCTTAAACGCATTGGAATACCCCCCGTTTACCTTGATCCGCGCCGTGGGTCCTTCATATAACCTTTGCAACCATCCTATCAACCTCTCCCCAAAACCCAGATGCCTCAGTACTTCCCATAGATAGGGCCACTCCACCCTATCAAAGGCTTTTTCAGCATCTGTGCTTAGCAAAGCCATAGGTCTTCCCTTTTGTTGAGCCTCCCAGATAATATGAAGTGTACGATGTATATTATCAGCTACTTGTCTCCCTGCCACAAACCCTGATTGATCTGGGTGGATTAATTTGGGCAATATCCCCCCTAATCTGGTCGCAAGGACCTTGGATAGAATCTTAACATCCAGATTAATTAATGAAATTGGTCTATAGGACCCACATGCAGATGGATCTTTGCCTGGTTTCAGTATAAGCGATATACCGGCTTCATGCATACTAGATGGGAGGGAGCTGCCCTGAAAACAAGCATTACCCACCCTTACCAACAACGGCCCTACCTCCCCAGCAAATATTTTATAAAACTTTGCAGAATATCCATCAACTCCTGGGGCCTTCCCTCCTTTAAGCCCTTTTATAACCTGCCTAATTTCCTCCAAATGAAAGGGGGCCTCTAGCTTTTCACAATCCTCATGAGATAACTTGGGCAACTTAAGAGTGCACAATTCCTTTCTAATTTCATCTCCCTCCACCCCAATAGTGCTAGTATATAATGTACTATAAAATCTCAAAAATTGATCCCTAATATCTCTATCCTTATAGAGTATCTGATCCCCCTGCCCTTTAATTTTGGTAATCAGCGAGTCCCGTTGACGGAGTCTCAAACAATTAGCCAGCATCCTCCCCAACTTATTGCCAAATTCAAAAAACTTGTGCTGGAGACGTTTCCTCAGGAACTCGACCCATTCGACCTGTATTTGGTCCAAAGCCGCCCTCCATTTACGTACCTCCCGCAACTCCTCTCCTAATCCCCCTTCCTGATGCCTACGCTCCCAATAGGCTAGCCTCTCCCTGGCCTCCAATTCTTTAGCCTCCCGTTCCTGCTTTTTCCAGGCTCCCCATTTAATTAAGTGTCCCCGCACCACCGCCTTTAAGGCATCACAGAGTGTTCCCTCCGATACCACCCCCATGTCATTCATAATACAGTAATCTTTAATTACTTTACGTATATCCTCACATACCTTTTTATCACCCAAAATTCCCTCATTAAGCCTCCAAAATCTCTGTTTATCCTCCTCTCCCAACCCCTTCAAGTCAAGCTCCACTGGGGCATGGTCTGTGACTGAAATGGACCCCACATCTGCATCAATGACATGTTCCCATAAGACACGGCTACACCAAATCATATCTATTTGTGTATATGAGTTCTGAGAGTGAGAAAAAAATGTATAGGCCTTCTGAGACGGATGTTTAAGTTGCCAAACCTCTAGGAGATCTAGTTTCGAGGCAAGTGTCCTCAAACTCCGAGCATGAGGCTTGTGTGCTGTAATGTGCCCCTTAGAGTGGTCCATAGATGTATTCCACAAATTAAAGTCTCCCCCCATAATCATCCCACCTCTTTGAAATTGAAGAAGCTCCTCCCTTATATGCTCAAAGAACTCTTCCTGCCCTGAATTAGGTGCATAGATATTCACAATTGTCACAGATTTCCCATATAAAAGCCCTCTGACCGCTAAACAGCGCCCCAATTCATCTCTATAAATGTCATCAGTCACAAATGAAATCCCTTTCCGAATACAGTGGTGGAAATAAGTATTTGATCCCTTGCTGATTTTGTAAGTTTGCCCACTGACAAAGACATGAGCAGCCCATAATTGAAGGGTAGGTTATTGGTAACAGTGAGAGATAGCACATCACAAATTAAATCCGGAAAATCACATTGTGGAAAGTATATGAATTTATTTGCATTCTGCAGAGGGAAATAAGTATTTAATCCCTCTGGCAAACAAGACCTAATACTTGGTGGCAAAACCCTTGTTGGCAAGCACAGCGGTCAGACGTCTTCTGTAGTTGATGATGAGGTTTGCACACATGTCAGGAGGAATTTTGGTCCACTCCTCTTTGCAGATCATCTCTAAATCATTAAGAGTCCTGGGCTGTCGCTTGGCAACTCGCAGCTTCAGCTCCCTCCATAAGTTTTCAATGGGATTAAGGTCTGGTGACTGGCTTGGCCACTCCATGACCCTAATGTGCTTCTTCCTGAGCCACTCCTTTGTTGCCTTGGCTGTATGTTTTGGGTCATTGTCGTGCTGGAAGACCCAGCCACGACCCATTTTTAAGGCCCTGGCGGAGGGAAGGAGGTTGTCACTCAGAATTGTACGGTACATGGCCCCATCCATTCTCCCATTGATGCGGTGAAGTAGTCCTGTGCCCTTAGCAGAGAAACACCCCCAAAACATAACATTTCCACCTCCATGCTTGACAGTGGGGACGGTGTTCTTTGGGTCATAGGCAGCATTTCTCTTCCTCCAAACACGGCGAGTTGAGTTCATGCCAAAGAGCTCAATTTTTGTCTCATCTGACCACAGCACCTTCTCCCAATCACTCTCGGCATCATCCAGGTGTTCACTGGCAAACTTCAGACGGGCCGTCACATGTGCCTTCCGGAGCAGGGGGACCTTGCGGGCACTGCAGGATTGCAATCCGTTATGTCGTAATGTGTTACCAATGGTTTTCGTGGTGACAGTGGTCCCAGCTGCCTTGAGATCATTGACAAGTTCCCCCCTTGTAGTTGTAGGCTGATTTCTAACCTTCCTCATGATCAAGGATACCCCACGAGGTGAGATTTTGCGTGGAGCCCCAGATCTTTGTCGATTGACAGTCATTTTGTACTTCTTCCATTTTCTTACTATGGCACCAACAGTTGTCTCCTTCTCGCCCAGCGTCTTACTGATGGTTTTGTAGCCCATTCCAGCCTTGTGCAGGTGTATGATCTTGTCCCTGACATCCTTAGACAGCTCCTTGCTCTTGGCCATTTTGTAGAGGTTAGAGTCTGACTGATTCACTGAGTCTGTGGACAGGTGTCTTTCATACAGGTGACCATTGCCGACAGCTGTCTGTCATGCAGGTAATGAGTTGATTTGGAGCATCTACCTGGTCTGTAGGGGCCAGATCTCTTACTGGTTTGTGGGGGATCAAATACTTATTTCCCTCTGTAGAATGCAAATAAATTCATATACTTTCCACAATGTGATTTTCCGGATTTAATTTGTGATGTGCTATCTCTCACTGTTACCAATAACCTACCCTTCAATTATGGGCTGCTCATGTCTTTGTCAGTGGGCAAACTTACAAAATCAGCAAGGGATCAAATACTTATTTCCACCACTGTATAAATGACTAGACCTCCCACCTTTCCCCCTCTTTTATCAAAGTGTGCAATACATTCACTGTAAGCCCTCTGTTGTAATAGATGTGCCTCTCGGCGTCTAATATGTGTCTCCTGCAGCAGGACAATATCCCATCTACTCCTCTGTAAATCTCGATACACCAAATTTCTTTTCCTCTGCAAATTTAACCCGTTCACATTCCAAGTTCCCAACCTCAACCCTTTCCCTCCCTGCCCCCCTCCCCCCCCTTGTTGCTGAGTGGTACCATTTGCCGCCAGCCTAATACTGTAAGGAAATAACCCCTCGCCAGAGCTGGCACCCCGTTCTCCCCCTCTGTTTTCCCCCCCTCCCCCCAAATTCGTATTCCCTCTCCCTCCACTCCACCTTTCCCAAACTCATTACATTATAACAGTGTAATAGACATCCATTATCTTAACTCATAACAGAAGAGAACTATTGCAAACCCTGCCTGGCAACCCTCCAGGGCTACCCGACAGCCTATAACTGTGGTGAACTGAAACCAGTAGTCTCTCATACTTTCCTTCAGGGTACTCTGTCCGTTTCTGGCATCTGGGAGCCAGACCCTTTGCGAGAACTCATCTTTTGCCACAACGATCCTCTCTTCGTGGTTGCTGCTTTTCCTGGTTTTCCTGTCTCTCCTTCAGGAGGTAGATTTTTACAGCCTAGCTCCTTCAGCACTTTCCACGCTTCAGCCAGCGAAGTCACCCGCTTCGTTTGGCCCTCTACTGTAAGCTGCAAGCCAAACGGGAAAACCCCTCTGTACCTATAATTGGCCTGTTGAAGAAACTTGGTCAGGTCCCGAAACTCCCGTCTTCTTTGCAGCTTGCCCAGAGCCAGGTCTTGAAATACTAGCACTGTTTGATTGTCCCAGGGAATTTCACCCATCAATCGTGCCTTACGCCAGACCTGATCTTTGATCTTATAATCCTTAAAGCATGCCACTATGTCTCTGGGCTGCCTATCTCTTCGGGGTCCCAGGCTTCTGTGTACCCTATCAAATTGTATCTCAGTCCCATCTCCATGCCATTGCTCGTCTCCCTCAGATGCCAAGATAAAAGCACAGATTGCTCTCATCACCTTAGTACAATCCATATTTTGGTCTGTTTCTGGGACCCCCTTGAATCTTAAATTATTTCTTCTGGACCTATTTTCTAAGTCCTCAAGGTCCAGCTGCATTTTATCTTTCTCTGCACGCAGAGAGCCAATCTCATTTTTCAGCTCCAATATGTCTCCCTCCACGTGCTCCAGTGTTTCCTCAGCCTGTTCCACCCTGCTGCCAATCTCTCTCACCTCTTTCTGGATGTCCACCACTACGTCTTTGATTGTTTTCCTCACTGCTGCCATTTCAGCTTTAAGCGCTTTAAACCAGCGCGTTACCTCCTGCTTCGTGAGTTCATTATCACTTTCTTGCTGCTCCATCAGCCCCTCCGTATCAGAGCCCGAGTCCGCATCCGCCATTTTGTCTCGCGCCTTGTGCGGGGTGCGGCTCGATGCTGCTGCTCCGTCCCGTTCATCCGTGCTATATTTAAATTTTTCTAGGCGCTTTCAGGTTGCCATCAATCCCCGAGCTCTGACCGCTTAAATTCGCGATCGCGGTTTTAATGGGGGAAATCGCTGTTTTCTCTGCTGCTCCGACGGAGCTCAAACATCAAGCGTCCATCTCCGATGGTGACGTCACTTCCTCCTAGACAACTTAGTTCTTACCTTGAATGCGGCTGAAAGAGGGCATTGTACAGTATTCTGTCAGCTTTGACCTACTGCTAATCTCAGTACCAGGGAGACTCGTTGCCAGTGGGGCACAACCTCTGCAGTTAACTGTGAGTAAACGTGCTTATTCCAATAAAGGACGTTTTCAGAGAGATTAGTCTTCAGGTGTCAACTGGTGTGCCAATGTTATACAGCAGCAATAAGTCCTAGAGGCCTGCGTGTATGCAGGTCCCTGGAGCACTTTTAGTGGGTACCGCAGTGCACTTCAGGCAGGTGGACCCAGGCCTATCCCCCCCCCCCCCACCTGCAACACTTGTGCTGGTAAATGGGAGGCCTCCAAAACCCACTGTACCCAGATGTAGGTGCCCCCTTCACCCCTAAGAGCTATGGTAGTGTTGTACATTTGTGGGTAGTGGGTTTTGGGGGAGGGGGGTTGGGAGCTCAGCAACTGTGGTAAGGGAGCTATGCATGTGGGAACTTTTTCTGAAGTTCACCGCACTGACCTAGGGTGCCCAGTTGGTGTCCTGGCATATCAGGGGGGCCAGTGTACTATCAATCCTGGCCCCTCCCATGACCAAATGGCTCAGATTAGGACGTTTTTGAGCTGGGTGTTTTTAGTTTCCATTATCGCTAAAAAAAACAAACGCCCAGCTCAAAAACGTACATTTTTTTGAAAATACGGTTTGGCCCGCCCCTTCACGGACCCGTTCTCGGAGATAAACGCCCATGGAGATAGGCGTTTGCATTCGATTATGCCCCTCCAAATCACCTATGGGACAGGGAGGCAGTGGCGTAGCCAGACTGCCAATTTTGGGTGGGCCTCAGTGGTGTGCTGGAGCCGGCTTTGTCCGGCTCACAAGAGCCGCTTGTTAAATTTTGACAGCTCTTGCGAGCCGGTTGTTGTTGGGGGCGAGCCAGTTCCATTGGGGGAGGTAAGCATGGCAGGGGGCGCCATCACAGGCCATGCTTACCTCCCCTGCCGCTCCGAGGCATGTCTAACGATGTCCTTCGCCCCCACCCTCCCCTCCTGCTGCCATCTGACTTTTTAAATTACCTCTGTCGAAACCGCTATTTAAAGCCCTGCTGCGTGCAGGCCGTCTCTCTAGGATTCCCCTGCTTGCTTTGGTGACGTTCGCGCCCTTAGTCCCGCCTTCTGACATCATTTCCTTTTTCCGCGAAGGCGGGACTAAGGGCACGAACATCACCGAAGCAAGCAGGGGAAACCTGGAGAGATGGCCTGCACGCAGCAGGGCTTTAAATAGCGTGGGCTTCGACGGAGGTAATTAAAAAAGACAGATGGGAGCGGGAGGGAAGGGTGGGGGCGAAGGACATGTTCGCTGGACATGTTTGGGAGCGGGAGGGAAGGGCAGGGGAGGGAGGAGAATCACTGGGTATGGATGGGAAGAAGGGGGCAGGGGAGAGATTTGCTGGGCATGGATGGGGAGAGGGGGCAGGGGAGAGACTTGCTGGGCATGGATGGGGAGAGGGGGGCAGGGGAGAGACTTGCTGGGCATGGATGGGGAGAGGGGGGCAGGGGAGAGATTTGCTGGGCATGGATGGGGAGAGGGGGCAGGGGAGAGACTTGCTGGGCATGGATGGGGAGAGGGGGCAGGGGAGAGAGATGCTGGGCATGGATGGGGAGAGGAGACAGGGGAGAGACCTGCTGGGCATGGATGGGGAGAGGGGGGCAGGGGAGAGATTTGCTGGGCATGGATGGGGAGAGGGTGGCAGGGGAGAGACTTGCTGGGCATGGATGGGGAGAGACCTGCTGGGCATGGATGGGGAGAGGGGGGCAGGGGAGAGAGGAGAGTTTCAGGACATGGATGGAGGGGAGAGCAAGAGAAATTCTGGACATGGATGGAGGGGAGGGAAGGGAGAGAGAAGAAATGCTGGACATGGAGGGAAGATAGAGGAAGGAGATTAGATGAGGGAAAAGGAATTGAGGAGAGAAACTGCACATGGATGGAGAAAATAGGAAGAAGCTAGATCCACTGGACAGTCAAGTCTGCGGAGGATCAGAAATGAAGAAGAAAGGAGGAAAGAAAAGAAATAAATGGAAAGGAAGCCCTGGAAACGGAGTCAAGGGAACAGATAGAGAGCAGCAGAATCAGATACTGGACCAGCATGATCAGAGAAACAGTCACCAGACAACAAAGGTAGAAAAAAATAATTTTATTTTCATTATAGTGTTTGGAATATGTCCACTTTGAGAATTAGGTGCTGAACGTTAAAAGTTTATATTTATTTACTTATTTATGGCATTTTATCCCATATTAAACATGAATTAGATTGGAACCTGGGATCATTTAATTTTTTTTCCTGGAGAGAGAATTGCATTGCCCCCTCCCCCCGGCTATGGCCAGCTCTGCAATTTTTTTTTGGGGGGGGGCGCAGAGGTGGGTGGGTGGGCGCAGCGATGGATTGGGGGGCGCCGAGGTGGACGGGGGGGGGGGGGGGGGGGGGGTGCCAAGGTGGACCGGGGAGAGAGCCTGTTGTTAAAAATTTACCAGCACACCACTGGTGGGCCTGAACCCAAAGTGGGTGGGCACAAAATAGGTGATGTGGTCTATGAACAAAAGTACTTAAGAAGTACGAATGCACTTAAATGCATAAAAAGAAGCAATATTGTTTCAAAATGCTCTCTCACACTATCAGGACAGACGTCATCCTAAATCTGAACCCACGAGTCTCTCATTTGGTGATTGCTAATTCTTAACCTTCAACAAAAGACATTTGGAAAAGCAGAAATAATTTTACAGCATCACTATCCCTCATAAAATTTCTGCAGTGGAAAGGACACCAGCGCAGAAGGAGTGACCAAACGGCCAACAGCGTGTTTGAAAATTGATTTGGCTTACCAGATGGTGATGAAAAAGCCAGAAACAGAATCTCTCACAGCATGCTGCAGGTTTTTTCCCCTCCCTTTCCCCAGCCACCACTGGCATGCTGGCTGCAGGTCTTCTTTCCCCTCCCTCCCCTTCCGGCAGCACCTCAGTCTAACTGTACAGCTGAGCAAAGCTGCAGGGCACTGGGTCCATCCGTCCTGCTGCTACGCTGCTGTTTTGTAGAATGCAGTGGTATATTATAAAAATGCACTTAATATTATTTATTACTACTATTTACTACTGGTTGATATACAGCAGAAGTTAACCAAGTCCACTTCATGCTTTCTAATATAATTTTTTAACAGCATTTTTTCAGTTATTACCCAAATGTGAACATAATTATAATGTTAATTAAGACATTTTGGATGTTACTGTTTTGACTTATGAAAACCACTTGCCCCTGAAATATGCTCAAAACAGAATAATCCATTTGTACAAAAGAGATGAGGTGAAGATGTGATTCCATGTGCCCCAATGAAAGAAGAGTTTAATTTTACTTCCAATCTTTATAACACGCAGGCTTCCCAAGGCAGATTACAACAGTTACGATGAACCCATTAGTAAACACTGAAATTTGGCCATGTATTACTGTTTGAAGCTGTTTTAGTGATATTCAGTTCTTATTTCATGATATTTATATATAGGAAGTTTTCAAATAAATTAAAAAGCTGTTGAATAAGTAAAAAAAAAATTATTTTGTCCTCCATCTTTTAAGGCACTGCCTATCCAACTGAAACAGTTTTTGACTTTTTACAGATGGACCACACAGATAGCTCGGAGTGGGGTGGGGGGCCTCTCACTCTTTTTTGGCTGTCAGGGAATTTTCAGCGCTTACTCAAAAACAAATTTGCATATAAGCAGGTTGCTCCTTAGACGGAACACTGATTATGATAGCAACAAACCATTAGCTGTTTTACTAACACTGTGAAGTTATGTTTTATGGACCAAACCACTAAAGGTGGCCAGGAAAATATATAACCTAATAAAAAGTTTACCTTAAGGCAAACCTTCGTACATAGAATTGCTGAGTACAGTGTAAAGGCCTTCTGTTCCTGCCGTGCATTTCGTTAACAGTTTCAAATTAATCTTACATTACTAGCTCTCAGAGTACTATGCTTACTATAAATATTTAAAGCATTACTGTTGACAGAGAAATAATGCTGACAAATTGAGTTGACATTTGTGACTATGCTGACCGTACATAATGTAGAATGGCTCCGTTCATCTTCGTCTGTTCTTCTGCTGCTTATCTACAGCGGATCCGCGCGCTGCCAGGGCTGTCTGTATGCTGCCTGCGACTGCTTCCTCTGCGCTGGCCCCGCCTTTTAGAGGTGGGGCAAGCACAGAGGAAGCAGTCGCAGGCAGCATACAGACAGCCCTGGTAGCGCGCGGATCCGCTGTAGATAAGCAGCAGAAGAACAGACGAAGATGAACGGAGCCGGAGGGCAGCAGCGTAGCGGCAGGACGGACGGACCCGGTGCCCTGCAGCTTTGCTGTAGTGTTAGACTGCGCTGCGGCGCTGCCCGAAGGGGAGAGAGGGGAAAGAAGGCCTGCAGCGATTCTTTTGGCGTCTCTCTGCACCATTGCTGGGTGGGCCTGAGCCCAAAGTGGGTGGGCCCAGGCCCACCCAGGCCCATCCGTGGCTACGCCCCTGCAGGGAGGGGTTCTTCTGCCCACCCATCTTGAGTCCAGGCCCACCTAAAGTTGGGTGTCTGGCTACGCCCCTGCTCTTAAGTGCACGGGAGTGTCTCCCCTTTGCTTGCCTGGTTTCACAGCCCTGAATGGGAAGGCACTCAGCAGATGCAAAAGGGGGCAGCCTGCAGCAGGGAGTCTGACCAGTGGTGTTTACAGATCCAGTAGGCTGGGCTGCTGGTTCAGGGCTTTGCACTCACTCCTTGCCTGCCTGAACAGAGGCTGAACAGACCCTCTGGTGCCTCAGATTCTGCTGCCCGATGGAGGCCTTGCAGATTAGGGAACATTTCTAATGGATATCCTGGGGGGGGGGGGGGGGGGGGGAGGGGGTGATCAGTGGCACTCTGCATGATGCAAGCCCATAGTTGCTCTCCAGAAATTTATGGCCCTAGAAAGCTATCTGCTCCCTCCAGTATGGGAAATTGCAAAGATAGCTGGGGCTCCCTCTTTCTTGGTGCAAGAGACAGATGATATGTGCAGGGAAAGTGTGTCCCAGATGGGATTGGGGCTCTGTGCAAGATTTCCCTTCTGACTTGCTTCCCACAAGTACCTATTGTTTCCTGCTCTCACTGTCTCCTATTTCTTTTGACGTCTACTTTACATATCATGATCTGTGAGAACGAAAATGCCTATATTGAAGTTTTAGGTGTTTGAAGGGCTAGTGGTTAAAGATAGCTGGTAAATATTTTACTGATCATATGTAATCCTATATAATAATTTGCACCTCCGACTGGATGCCTGGGTTCCTAACACACTTCCCATTGGTCCGCCCTGGGGATGATGTCACAGGGCAGACCAATGGGAAGTGAGAGGGAAGGGAAGCCAGCACCAGCCACCGGAGTTCCATGCCCCCCCTCTCCTCCGAGTTCCACCGCCCAGCGCCTCCCTCCCTCTCTCTCTGTGCTCTCCGAGTGGAAGCAGGACGTGTGCGGCTGCGCCTCTCCTTCGTAAGTGCCGGCTGTTATTTAAAACTTTTTACCTCCTGGTCCGCCGGCAACAGTGAAGTCGAGCAGGCACGGCACAGAGCTTCACACTGCCTTCGCTTCTGTTTCAGCATGGATGGATGAATGGGGGCAGGGGAGAGAGGAATTTTGCTGGATATGGGTGGATGGAGGAGAGGGCAGTGGAGAACGGACAGTTGCTGGACATGGATGGAGGGGAGAGAGGAGAATTGCTGGACATGGATGGATGGATAGATGGGGCAGGGGAGAGGAAATTTGCTGGATATGGGTGGATGGAGGAGAGGGCAGGAGAATGAAGAGTTGCTGGACATGGATGGATGAATGGAGGGGGCAGGGGAGAGGAAATTTGCTGGATATAGATGGATGGAGGAGAGGGCAGGGGAGAATGGAGAGTTGCTGGACATGGATGGATGGAGGGGAGGGAAGAGAGAAGAAATGCTGGACATGGATGGAGTGGAGGGCAGTTAAGAGAGGAGAAATGTTGGACAAGGATGGAGGAAAGGAAAGACAAAGGAAGGAGATGCACACGGATGGAGGGGAAGGGAGAGAGGAGAAATGTTGGACATGGATGGAGGGAAAGGAAGACAGAGGAAGTAGATGCACATGGATGGATGGAGGGGAGGGGAGTGAGGAGAAATGCTGGATATGGATGGAGGGGAACACTTTGAGGGCAGATACTAAAACTTGAGGAAGGATAGGGACAGGGCTACAGATGGTAGACAGGACGCATAAGGACACAGGAGAATGGTGGACATGGTAAGCAAAAAAATATCAAATGGAAAGAAGACACTGCATAAAACAGAAGACACTGGGACCAAAGCGAATAGAAAAGCTAAATGCTCAGTGTTCAAGCCTCCTAGGATCTGTAACTGTAAGATCTTAGTATCTTGATGTATAACCTCAGCACATCAATACACCCTGAAGTCTCTTTATATTTCTGAAATATCTTTTAATGAATAACAAACAGTTTACTCACAAATCAGAAGAGGTGCTTCTTAGCACAGAGCCTTCGTATTCTGAAAGCTGCTTCAGTAGATGGAATCATAGACCTGAGACAAAGGCATTTCTTCTTCTGAGGTAGAAAGCAGTTACACAGGCAGAGCAGCTCACAGATGGGAGATTGAAAGTGCAGTATCTTATTGGCAAGATATGTATGAGGTAAAAACCGAGTTTTCTCCAGGGAGTCTATAAGGACCAGTGCTGACAGAAATAAAATGGACACAGCCACCAAGTCAGTCAGAGAGAGAACCTGGACAGGAGAGGGGGGTGGGCTCCCTAAAGCCCAAAGAACAAGAGGCCAAGAAGACCAATGGGAACAGAGCCAAGTTAGGCTGAGAAAAAGGGCCTAGGCAACAGCACACCAATAATAACAGTTTTAAACAAGTGTGCTTGCACTACCTGTGAACTACATTTCACATAATGCCTTGCTTATCTAACATTACAGTGAATTATTAAACACATTTCAGGAACCTATCCCAACCAAGCAAGGCTGTCAAAGGACAGAACACTCAGACAACAAAGGTAGAAAAAATATTTTATTCAGAATTTATTAATTGGAATATGTCAGCTTTTGGAAATTTGCATATGTGATATTTTGCATGTAAGTTTCAAATTTTCTAGTATTGCTGCATGCCGAGTCTAATTTCTTGAGGTAACTTTACAGTTCAGTATTTTGCCTTCATATTTTTTTATTTCTAGTTCCTTGTGTCATATCTGTTGTCATGTGTTTTTCATGTGTGAAGGTGCAGTATTCTGCTAGTGTGTAGTATTTGCAGCCCTTTTTGTTTTGTTTTTCATTAGGTAGTGTACTGGTGTTTTAGAGCCTGGTGTAATTACAGTGCTGCCTTTCCACGCATAAGGTTGTAGCTCGTCCTGTCCTTGGAATTAGTGCTGTTATGGTTTGGTAAGGTTATGAGTGGGTTTTTGCAAAAGTTTGTGTATAGTGTTTTACTGTGGAGAGATTGTGTGTTGGCCTTATTGAGGTGGCACCAAAACATCAGAAAGGGTGTAGAGCCTAAATCTTGACACACTACCTCTTTAAGGATCTACATATAGAGCTTATGCATTTCTAAGGTCTACACTGGCATGGTATGGGAAAGGGGGTCTGGAAATACTACTGGAGAGAAAGAGGGAGTGCTGGGTAAGGAGGAAAGAAGGAAGGAAGGAAGGAAGGAAGGAAGGAAGGAAGGGAGAAAGAGCTGGCTTTTTTGGGAATAACCATAATGTATATGTATGAGATATCTCATACATATTCATTACAATATACTTAACAACTATGCACTTATATTTATCTTTATTACATCAATTAATCTCATAAACTAAACAATTGTTGTTTAAAATCCCCATATATATATCATTCATTCAATCATTCACTCTAATTCAAATCTAATATCAAAAATCTAATATCAAAAAATTATTTTACCAACTCTATAACATTAAACTTCCTGGAGTCAAAGTTACATTTATAGTCTTTTAACAAGTTATACTCTTATCATTGACAACACTGGTGTGAAACTTTGTTAATTGCTCTGTCAGTTCAAGCACTTTTTCTTCTTTACGATCTTATCTGAACTGATGCAGGCTCTCTGTGGCCGTATGGAAATCAATCCATTGATGAAGTCAAGTACCCACCACAGCAGGTTTAAAACAAAGCTTTACAGTCCATCGTAAACCATGACTGATTTACTAAGTGCTCTAATACTGAATGACAGCAGTTCCATTCACTGTAACTCCACTCTTCACGGGACTAATGTTGAATCTTTTCCTAGAACTTCAAAACTGCTTCACAGAAGCTGTCTTCTCTTTTGTTAACTGAAACAGTTGTACTCAGACAGACCCTACACGATCGTGTTTCGCAAGATTTGCGTCTTCAGGGGTCGATAATCTAAGTAAACAACAATAATACCATACATTTGTATTACACAAAAATTATTTCAACCCCTTTAAAACCCAATATTGTAAACTCTTACCGGCTGTACAAGTGGCCGAACATTCAACAATCCTGGATGTGCTGGTGGCAACGCCTAAAAAGACGCCCACACATGCGCATACCAAGGCTTCAGGGAGACTGAATTTAAATACCCTAGCTCAAATTTACTAATCCAGCTCCACTGGTTTCACATTGGGTGGATGTTAAACATGAAGTACAGGATCTTCGTTTTGTAGTCTTGAACCACATTAGCTTTGAAAGGGGAGGAAACGTGCCTCGTATGCTGTTGCGAAAAGAACAAAGGTTAATTTACCTTTGGAACACTGTAAGCCCTAATGGGTTAAACAAAGAAGTAGAATGGTTAAACTTATGAGAGGGTATTCAAATTCAGTTTCTTTTGAAGCTCTGGCATGCATATGTGTGGGCGTCCTTGGAGGCGTGGCCACCGGCACGTCCAGGATTAGTAAATTTGAGCTAGGGTATTTAAATTCAGTCTCCCTGAAGCCTTGGTATGCGCATGTGTGGGCGTCTTTTTAGGCGTTGCCACCAGCACATCCAGGATTGTTGAATGTTCGGCCACTTGTACAGCCGGTAAGAGTTTACAATATTGGGTTTTAAAGGGGTTGAAATAATTTTTGTGTAATACAAATGTATGGTATTATTGTTGTTTACTTAGATTATCGACCCCTGAAGACGCAAATCTTGCGAAACACGATCGTGTAGGGTCTGTCTGAGTACAACTGTTTCAGTTAACAAAAGAGAAGACAGCTTCTGTGAAGCAGTTTTGAAGTTCTAGGAAAAGATTCAACATTAGTCCCGTGAAGAGTGGAGTTACAGTGAATGGAACTGCTGTCATTCAGTATTAGAGCACTTAGTAAATCAGTCATGGTTTACGATGGACTGTAAAGCTTTGTTTTAAACCTGCTGTGGTGGGTACTTGACTTCATCAATGGATTGATTTCCATACGGCCACAGAGAGCCTGCATCAGTTCAGATAAGATCGTAAAGAAGAAAAAGTGCTTGAACTGACAGAGCAATTAACAAAGTTTCACACCAGTGTTGTCAATGATAAGAGTATAACTTGTTAAAAGACTATAAATGTAACTTTGACTCCAGGAAGTTTAATGTTATAGAGTTGGTAAAATAATTTTTTGATATTAGATTTTTGATATTAGATTTGAATTAGAGTGAATGATTGAATGAATGATATATATATGGGGATTTTAAACAACAATTGTTTAGTTTATGAGATTAATTGATGTAATAAAGATAAATATAAGTGCATAGTTGTTAAGTATATTGTATGAATTCAGTGCAACTATTTATTGAAGGATACCTTAGACAACATTGTGATATACATATTCATTATGGTTATTCCCCAAAAGCCAGATCTTTCTCTCTTCCTTCCTCCATATTAGCATATTCATTTGCATATATATAAATGAATATGCTAATATGCCCCGCCCCATCCTTTGCTTCCCCCCCCCCAAATGAAACAGTCAAACTACGCCCATGGTATGAGTAGTGTTTCTTGGGATACTACAAAATAATGCCTTAGATTGTGCACTTGATGATGGATTGCCCTGCCCAGTAACTGCTCTGCATCAACATAAACCACATACATACTTAAAAGGGAAAACTGATAAATATAGTTACATTATCCCATATCTTAAACTTGACCTGATGTAAGTCTACTATAATGGCAAACATCTCAACACTTGACAGGATCTTACAGTATAATTACAGCAATGGCTTTATAACAAATGTAAATGACTGATTAAGCAAAACAGGTAAATACCTTACATTTTTCAAAAATGTTAATCTTTGTCTGTTCTTCAACACGTCAAAAACTGCATGAAGCACAGCTGCAGAATTCTCACTGATGAAATAAGATATCTCACTAATTAAATAAGAAAAATCCTACTGTCATCATCAAGATATTTTTCCACCTACTGTGGAACCTGTAGAATACAGAACATAGCTAGAATGTTTCCTCTTACAGCTTTTCATAGGAAAAATGTATTCAAATTCTGGTAGCACCTCAATAACACAAAATCCCTTCACCGCTAGGTACTTTGTGAAGTAACAATAAATCCTGCAAAGAATTTTCTTAGAGCCTGAATCACAAACCTTAGCACCAATTACGAACATGAATACCAATAACAGTACCTTTAAAACTGCATCAGTGAATATACACAACAGCAATGCACATCCCATTGGACAAGCCAAACAAGTCAGACTCATAGATCCCCACACAAACCACATGCCAGCAGAATCTCTCACCTGCTCTGTCACATGCAGAACAAAAATCAACCCTCATCAATTACAGAATAAAAGACCAAAAATTAGAAATTGTTCTATAGCTCGGCATCAGCCCTTCCCTTCCCCACCCCCCATCCATCTCTGTAGCCCAGCATCAGCCCTTCCTCACTTTCCATCCCCGTAGCCTTCCCTTCCCCACCATCCATTCTGTAGCTAGGCATCAGCCCTGTTCTACTCCCTACCCCCCCCCCCCCCCAGTCTGGCATCTCCGGGGCAGAGGGAGCAGGGAGCCAGCGGAGCCGAGAGAATGCACCCGAGGGGGGGGGGGTTGATGTGCTCGGAGGGGGGTGTCATTGCGCCGGGGGTGTGTGTGTTGTGCTGCACCCGAGGGGGGGGGGTGCGCATCGGCGATCCGCCCCGGGTGGCAGCCGACCTAGGAACATCACTGAGTGTCTGTGTAGGGATCTGTAAAAGTCCATCTTGTTCCAGTTTCCTGGTAGTGGGTATGTAGGTTGAGAAATAGTCTGACAGTAAATCACATGACAGATTTAATGTCAATAATTTTATTGGGAAAAGAGTTAGCAGATTGGGATGCAACTCCATTTGTTAAACCTTGGACGAATAACAAACATAGGTTGGCTACAAATACAAGGGTGCGGCAAAAATCAACCAAAGCATTCTGAGAAAATCAATTGGCCATATGACATTTACTGTAAAGAATATTGTATGTTTTAATATTATTTGTAAATTGATCGCTGCCTACATATCCTTTGTACCAATATAATACAATTATGTAAGGAGTCACAGACCAGGTCTTTTCTCAGCGAGGCAAGATGGCGTCCTGAGCAGAAGCAAGCACCTGAGCTCCTGAGCCGCCCTGTATTGTCAGCGGGAGCGGTTTTTTCTCTCCCCGGTAGTTTATATGGGGAAAAGAAAAGGGAAATCCAGGGGGCAGGCCTCCTTAACCCCTGGAGGGAACCCTGCGCTACGCCAGACAACAATGATGATGTTTGGAGTTCAGGTACCGGGAACTCTGACGCCCACTTCGAACGGACACTCCTTCCCCTCTTTGGTGAGGGAGAACTGCAGCATAGAGGAGACCTCTTTGAGCTCTCCTTCGAGCACGACACCCCCCAGGCCGGGTGGCAGTTTTTTGCAAGCAGTCGATCAGACTCGGGAACAACCTGAAAGTGGTGAATAGTTCCTTGATGCCTGGAGGAGGCCCCTCTGCTACTTCTACCCCAGAGTTAACATTGAATAAAGGACGGGAGGACCCGTCCTTCTCTTCAAACCTGGGGCCTGCCACCGCGACCTGGAGGAGAAGCGATAAGCCGAGCATGGTGACATTGGACACCCTGTGGGATGCGATTCAGGAATTGACCGGCTCTCTCCTCCAGTTAACAAAAACATTTACAGAAGAAGCAACTACTTTGAAAGATAACTATCTATCTCTGTCTGAAAGTGTTCAAAAACAGGATGAAAGAATTCTTAAGCTAGAAGGCGAGATAAAAACTTTACAAACTTTTACAGGGGCAGTCACGAAAGAAAGAGAGACTATTAATAGGAAATTAGAGTACTTGGATAATAATGCTAGAAAATTAAACTTAAAACTGCTCAATTTCCCGAAATCTCCCATGTTACCAGCTATTGATATGTTAAAGAAATATTTTCATGAAATTCTGGCTATCCCGAAAGAAGAATATCCTCCAATTGCCAGAGCTCAATATATTACTGGAAAAGGAACTTCAACACAATTTCAATCGGGTTTGAATTTAACTAAGTTTCTCGAAAGCTCCCTCGAAGTAATAACTAAGCGAACTACTCTTCTGGTATCATTTGTATTTGAAACAGATAGATATAATATTTTTCATTTATATATATACTAGTGAAAAAGGCCCGTTTCGGACTGAAATGAAACAGGCGCTAACAAGGTTTTCCTCTTAGTGTGTATGTTTGCGAGAGTGTGTGTGTGCGAGTGAGTGTGTGAGAGAGAGAGAGAGAGTGACTGTGCGAGTGTGTGTGTGTCAGAGAGAGAGTGAGACTGGGTGCGAGTGTGTCTGTGAGAGAGTGTGCGTGTGTGTGATTGACTGTGTGCGAGTGCATGTGTGAGAGACAGTGAGTGTGAGACAGAGTGTGTTTCCATGAGAGTGTGTGTATGTTGGTGTGGGGGCTGGTGAGTTTGCTTGTGTGTATAGGTGTGAGTGAGAGATGTTGATTTTTCATATTAGATGTTGTGTATTTATTTGGGGGGGTAGTGTTTGGCATTTTGGGGGGGTGTTTGTGGGTGAGGATAGGGTTGTTTTGTAAGGGAACGTGCGTGTTAGTGGCAGACAGAAATCATGTATGTTGTGTTTGTGATTGGGGGGACTGTGTGTGTGGGGAGTAGAGGGTAGTTGCGTGTTTCTGTGAGTGAGTTTGATGTTGTTCCCCTGTACTTCCCTTTGTCCTGTTGTAGAGGGAGGATTTTGAGGGTGGGTTAGTTATTGTTTTTTTGGGGAGTTTGTGAGTTGCATGAGTAATCTGTGCGGATATGTTGGTTTTGTGGGGTTTTCTGGGGAGTGGTGACCGTTTTCCCACATCATGTTATGTTGCTGCAAATGCAAAAGAAAAAAAAATGAAAAACCTGGAAAGACAAATTAAATGTTACTATAAATAGAAGGCCAGCGGCAAAACGCTTCGCTCAGGACATTCCTTGTCGCACAGCCTTGACTGAGATACACTTTTTCGGTAAGCGTTCAACTATTTGCCTTTTTGTGTGTGGAAAGAATACTTGTACTGGCTATCCTCTCCGTAAATGAAACACAGACTCCTAAGCTTGGAGAGGAGCCGACACTGAATCAGTCACAGCAGCAGCGGCGAATATGCAATGTTGTGGTCTCGAGAGCGGCCCAAAAACACTGCCCTCTAGGTCCTAGTGCCTGCCTGAGCTAACATACAGAACACAGCATCTGCAGTCCTCCCTGCATTCACCTCTCTCTGGCAGAAAACGAAACCTGAGCTGTGCCTTTTTCGTTGAAGCACTGGGCTGGACAGCTTCTTGAAAAAGCTTTACTCTTGGCAGAGGGCATTAATGTGGCAAGTTGCTAGCAGTTCTCTTAATTACTTCTAAAGTTGTGTTATTTGTTGGGGCGGGGGAGGAGAAAGTCGGGGAACCTGGCGATCTGCATTGTGTGCTGCTGCTGGTAAGACTGTGCCTCCGTGTCATTTTTTTTGTTTTATGACCCTGCCGATTTCAGCACCTCCAGTCCTCCCTGCATTCAAGCAGTGGCAGCTCATTGTGAGGCAGGGGGAGGAGTAGGTGTTTCCCTACTCCTCCCTGGCCGTTGCGTTCCTGTCGTTCATCTTTCATCGAACATGCTCCGCCCCTGTCATGACGTTCGACACGAGGGCGTGACAGACAGACATGGTCAGTGGAGAGGCTTCACCACCATGAACTAATGAACCCTTCACGGAAGTGGCTGTAGCTTGGGGCCTCAATAGAACGTTGGAGTTGCGAATTATGTCTGGATGGGGCGTGGCTGAGGGCGGGTGTATGAGTGAGAGTGAGAGTGAGTGGTGCTGACAGGCTACAACAGGACAGGGCTTCAGTGTTCCCCTGCCACACTGTGAGCTTCAGAATTGGAGGTAAGAATTATTTATATAGATATTTTTTATTTATTTATTGCATTTGTATCCCACATTTTCCCACCTCTTTGCAGGCTCAATGTGGCTTACATTACATCATTACACATGAAAGCATTGTTCCTTGGAGCTAGTATACAAATATTTCCAGATTTAAACAGAGAAACTTTGAAACGACGACGTGAGTTTTTGGCTTTAAAGCAAAGGACTCTTACTTTGAAAGGAACCTTCCTATTGAAATTTCCCTGCGGATGTTTTCTTTCCTTTGACTCTGTTAATTACATGTTTACTGATCCTAAGAAAATGCAAGATTTCATTGTTGCCAAGGAAGATGAGAATCGATCTAACCAGAACAATCCTGTAGGCTAAAGCTACAATCCTGTAGGCTATTGTGGACTAATTAGTGGAAATATTTACCTAAAGGAGATTATACTTCCTATTTTCTTCCTTTTTTTCTTCCTTTTTTCCTTTTGGGTAAATTCTTTTACTCTAATTGCAATCACGTTAAGTGACTGTAAATTTGAAAAGTTACAAATAAAGATATTTTTAAAAAATTACGTACATATATTTGTTTTTTTTTGAGAGAGAGCCTGTTAAACATTTACCAGCACACCACTGGTTTCAACATCCTGTTTCTAGGGAAACTTAAGTAGAGAGGTGTGGCAGCCGTGTTAGTTCACTTTTTTTTTTTTTTTTCCATATCATTTTATTGATAACACTGACCATATCATATCAAATAATGCAAACAGTACATATAATAATGTCATCAAGTTTGTATATTTTCTCCCTCCTCCCCCCCCCCTCTCCATTCCCACCCTCAACTATTCCGCTACAAGTTCTATTAACAATTCAATATCCTACTTCTCACAACGGGTGTCAGGGTATCCCAAAACGGGAGCCAGGTTTTACAGAACTGGTCTCCCTTCTTTGAAGCTAAGTCTCCCACTTTTTTTTTTTCCAACATACAGCATTGCATCATAGCACCGCGCCATTGCGGTATTTCGGGTGGGTCTGGTTGTAACCATAGTTGTAATATGGTACGTTTGCCCATCAAGATTACTCTTTTCAAGAACTCTTTAAGTCTCTCTGGTGACTTGCCACAAATTTTATAGACATCAAATAATTGTCCCGGTGTTGGCTGCCAGTGTGTGTTCCACATTTGTGATACTTGATGTCCAAGTTTTATCCAGAAGGGCTTTACCCTTGGGCAGTACCAGAACATATGTCCCAGAGATGCCCCCATTGTTCCACATTTTGGGCAGTCATCTGTTGCTCTCAAAGTCGCCTTGTAGGCCCTGTGTGGTGATATATACAATCTCATGAGAAATTTATAATGCATTTCCTGCCAGGTTACATTCTCCGTCACACTGTACACACCCTTTAAGCTCAGTTTTATCTGTTCTGGATCCGGTTTCCATCGGAGCTCCTGATGCCATTGTTGTGACACCTGCGCGTAGTCAAGTGTTTCCTGTAAGTCTCTTAAATGATGATGAAAGTATTTGAGTGGCACTTTTAATTGTGCTTCTAGGCCCATCATCTCGCTCATTGCTTCCCATATTTGTTGGGTGAGAGCCATGGCCGGCAATGTGCGTATATAATGTTTAAGTTGCAAATATTGAAAATAGTCTTTTTGTTCAAGTCCAAATTCTGTACACAGGGCCTGAAATGTTTTAATAACCCCTGTCTCCGACACTACTTGGAATAGATATTTAATACCACACATCTCCCATTTCCTAAACAACGCAGATTTTCCTCCCTCCGGGAATGCTGGGTTACCTTTAATGGGTAGTAATGGGGTCACCACACTATTCCATTTGTGTTTTTTACTCAACCATTTCCATGTTTTCCGCAAGGGGTTCAGTAGAAATCTATATGGGCCTAGGTTTGGGAGTTCTTCTGGAGGGGCTTGTAGCCAATAAGCAAATCCCATTGGGGCCATCAGCAGGGTTTCCACTTTCGTACAGGAGAAAAACTCTCTGGAACGAAACCAATCTGATAAGTGTCTCAGGTTACAAGCAATTGAAATAAGTTTTAAATCAAGCAGCCCCAGCCCTCCTTTTAGGCAAGGTCTCATAAGTTTATGTAATCCAATACGTGCGCGTTTTCCTTGCCACAGAAATGTTGTAAGGGTTTTTTTTAGCCACCTCTCCTCTTTATATCCCAGTATAGCAGGAATCATCTGGAAGGTATATGTCCATTTGGGAAAAATAAACATGTTATACATGGTGATTCTTCCCCTCAAAGACAAAGGTAAACCCTGCCACCCCTGCAGAGCCCCCCTTGTATGCCTCATTAAGGGGTCCATATTTTCCTTATACAACTTTGTTAGATCCCTCGGTACCTTGACCCCTAGGTACTTAAGTGAGCCCCGGGCCCACTGAAAGGGAAAGGGACCCTCCCACTCCTCTTGCACTGTTTCTTGTACTGAAAGGGCCAGTGATTTTTGCAAGTTTAATTGCAATCCTGAGTAGAACCCAAATTCGTCTATGACTTCTAGTAGGCGTTGGACTGAAGTTTTTGGTTGGGTGAGTGTGAGAAGCATATCATCAGCAAAAGCCAGGGTTTTAATTAGTGTCCCATGAAGCGTAACTCCCTGTATGTCTGGGTCTAAAAGCATGGTACGCAGTAGCGGTTCTAAATATATGAGGAACAGCAAAGGGGATAGTGGACATCCTTGTCTAGTACCACGCTCCACTCCAAATGGTTTAGATCTGGTACCATTTATTAGTAGTTGTGCTGTGGTATTTTTGTACAGTGTTTTTGTAGCTTTTAAGAACCAGCCATCTAAGCCCGTATATTCAAGTACTTGGAACATATAGTCCCAGTTAACTTTGTCGAATGCTTTGGCTGCATCTAGGCTAACCAATATGAGAGGGTCCCCTGTAGCTTGCCCATATGCCACTGCCAATAGGGCTTTCCGTACCTGCTGAACTGCTTGACGGCCCTTAACAAACCCCACCTGGTGTTCTCCAATTAATACTGGCAAGTGGTGCATCAGTCTATTTGCTAAGATTCGGGATAGAATCTTTACATCAACATTAATGAGGGAGATGGGCCTATAGGATTCTACTTGATCTTTGGGTTTGCCTGGTTTAGGTATTAGGGTGATCAACGCCTCATTTTCTCTGGGTGAAAAGGCTCCCCTGGCAACCACTGCTTCTAAATAGTCAGTTAACGCTCCACATAGTTGTGGTGTTAGCATTTTGTAATACTCATTGGAGAAGCCGTCCAATCCTGGTGCCGACCCTATTTGTAAATTTTTTATTACTTTGAATACTTCTTGTGTTTGTAGGGGTTTAGATAGTATTTGACTGGCTTCCTCTGGCAATCGTGGCATTTTTGCATCCTCTAAGTAATCTTTAGTCAGGGGGCCTTGGACCCTATTTTGGGAAGTATACATCTGTGTAAAGTGCTCATGGAATGCGTTTACTATGTCCTGTAACTGATTAAACTTGTCTCCCTTGGCATTTTCAATCAAGGGGATAAATCGCTGTGTAGTAGTTGCTTTTGCCACCCTTGTCAATAATTTCCCAGATTTGTTCCCAAACCTTTGAAAATTCAGACGTCGCGCTATTAACTGTTTCTTTGTTTGCTCATGTATCAGGGAGTTCAATGCTACTAAGGCTGCAGACATTGAGTCTCTATTAATTGTTGTTGGATTACCCAAGTATTTCCTCTTGGCCTTTATATATGATGTTTCTAGTTGTAATATTCCGGCTGCCAGGCGTTTTTTCCTAGCACACTGAAATGCTGTTATTTCTCCCCTCATAACCGCCTTAGAGGCTTCCCAATATATTGTAGGAGAATCACATGATATCGAGTTTGTATCTTCATATAACTGCCATTTTTCTTGCATGTGTTCTAACAGTTGTTTATCTTGGTATAAATATGCAGGAAATCTCCATTTATTGCTTCCTCCACTGCCCCCACCTATATTAATTTCCACCCATATCATGCTATGGTCCGATATTTCCATCGGGCCAATAGTGGCTTTCTGGACTTTAAAGAACCAGGGTTGTGATATTAGTATGTAGTCAATTCTGGACCAGGAGGAATGTACTTTAGACTGATGTGTGTAGTCTTTTGTTGTGGGGTGGAGGGTGCGCCACGGATCAATTAATTGGAGGTGTTTACAAAGCATTGGTATCCCCTTCCCCTTACCTGACCCGGGAATGGTTGTAGGTGAGGATCTATCTAGACTCGGGTCTAGTACTTGATTAAAATCTCCCGCCCATATCCAGGGGGCATCGCAGTGCTGTAGTCCTAGTGTTATAAGGGACTGGAAGAAATTTGAGCTATAAGTATTTGGGGCATATATTGCACAGATGTAAAACTTTTGTCCTTGGTAGTTTATTTGTAAGAGTACAAGTCGTCCCTCAGTGTCTCTATGGATTAGTTTTGTTGTGCAGGGTAATCCCTTACGAATAAGTATTGCTACTCCGCTCCTCCTATTACCCGAAGAGGAGAAGTGGCTTTCACCCACCCATCGCTGACATAATTTTTTGTGCTCTGAGTCAGACAACTTTGTTTCCTGTAAGCATGCAATATCTATACCTTGTCTCTTTATCTGTGTCAGAATTTTATATCGTTTTACAGGTGATGTGACTCCTGAAACATTCCATGACAATATCTTAAGACCAGTTCGACTAATCTTTCCTGCGTTTCATTGAAACTATTGTGAACAACATCAAAATATTCCTCCGGGAGCCCAGCCTCCCCCAGGGGATATGTGGTTCAAACTGTGGGAAATATTTCATTATCCCAGACACTCCATTTGTGAGAACAAACATTATTAAGAACTTCTTCGCTATTTTATAACATGGCTCCACTCCTATCTCTCCCCTCCCATCCTTGCCCACCCCCCTCCCTCCCTCCCTCCCTGTGTCTAACCCCCTTGGCCCCCCCCTTTGCTCCCAGATTGGCCCCAAGATGGAAAACCCCATCTAGGCAGAGTCACAGCGTGCCGGTTCCCCACTCACCCCCAGGTCCAACAATGTAATAATAATACATATAAACTATGACCTCTGTGTAAAAAGTCTTTACAGTGCTGTTTGTCCCATCAAGACATTTCAATCAATTGCAGAATGTGCTCACCACCATGTGCTCAAAACTGGTTCAAGCCGGTGCTTCCTGGCTTTTCAGCTCTTGGTTAATGTGTTGCCGTGCTAAGTGTTCTGATGTAAATGATATCCACTTCCCGTTTTCCATAATTTTTAGAGTGTCAGGGTAAAGCAGCATAAACCTGGTGTTTTGTTCAATCAAAGTTGTACACACCGGGTGAAATTTCCTTCTCCTTTCTTGTATGCTGGCTGAGTAATCTTGAAATATGCGGATCTGGGCACCTGCGTAGTTAAGCGAATCTCTTTTCTGACGGAATCCCTGTAGGATTTCTTCTTTGTGGATATAGTTGTGAATTTTTATAATTACCACTCTAGGTTTAGCTCCATTTAGGCGTGGTTTCCCCAGCCTATGTGCTCTTTCAATGCATAGTGGACCTCTGCTGTCCGAGATAGCAAATTCTTTAGACATCCAACTTTCAAGCAGCGTGCCCAGGTTTTTATCAGGGATTGTTTCGGGCAGACCCACCAGCCTGAGATTACATCGTCTGGCTCTGTTTTCTAGTTCATCCAGCTTCTCCTCTTGGGCGGCCAGGCGTTTTTTTAGGTTGGAAAGTTCTGGTTCATGTTGCTGCCAAGTTTCTTCGATTTCAGAGACTCTCCTTTCCACCTCCGCGGTTCTGCTATTGATTTCTCCCAATCGGCTGTCCAGTTTTTCCAGCTTCCCCTCTAGTGTGAGGAATCGAGGCTCTAACGCTGTGCCCACCGCCGCTACTAGTTGTGAGAGCTGTCTGGCGGTAAATTCAGCCTCGCCTCGCGGCGACGCGGCCGCCATCTTGGATTCGCCGCTCATTACCAAGGTCTTTTCTTTTTCGTTTTTGGAGCTCTTCCGCGTGCTTCCAATCGGCATGGGTACGAGAAATGGGTCCATGCACCTTCCACCACACTTTAACGGGACGAAGTTAGTATATTTTGAGGTCAGTCAGTTTGTAGGACGCCGGGGGC
Organism: Microcaecilia unicolor; assembly: GCF_901765095.1. Taxonomy (NCBI): domain Eukaryota; kingdom Metazoa; phylum Chordata; class Amphibia; order Gymnophiona; family Siphonopidae; genus Microcaecilia; species Microcaecilia unicolor. The sequence continues at coordinate 236,920,806 of NC_044033.1, forward strand.
GAGCGGGGTCCACGGAGCAGCACCAAAACGTTGCTATCGCTCCAACTGCATCACGTGACTCCTCATGTGTTAGTTCACTTTTAAAGGTAATAGAAATAAAACAAAATAAAACATTGTTATGTCCAATAAAAAAGGTATCATCTTATTTTCTTTTCCATGTTTTATTTTGTTTTGTTTCTATTGATTACCTAGGGAAACTTATAGAGCAAAGAGTCTGTGTTCAACTTTATGATTGATTAGAAGAGAGAAACTGGCTAGATCCATGTCAATCTGGATTCATACCTGGTTATGGAACAGAAACGGTCCTCACATCCCTGCTAGATGGTCTTCACACAAACTGAGACAAGGGATTCGCTTCGATGTTATTACTGCTACATTTCTCAGCTGCTTTTGACACTGTGGATCATGATATCATGCTAGCACGACTGACAGAAACGGGTATCAATGGAACAGTACTTGCTTGGTTCAGATCCTACCTATCATACAGGCAATAATCCATAATGTTTGGCAGCAATTCATCACCACCATGGACACTGACCTGCAGGGTACCACAAGGATCGATACTATCACCTATTCTGTTCAATATCTACCTCAAGCCACTAGCTGAGCTGATTCAGTCAATGGACACTCAGTTCTACATCTATGTGGATGATGTGCAGCGACTCATACCCATTGAACCTGACTTACCTACAACCTTGAATAAACTGATTACCTGTCTAACATCAATTCAAGAATGGGCTAAACACAACAAACTTTGCTTGAACCCAAGTAAAACCGAGCTTTCCATGAAGAAATAGGTTATTCCTGAGTCTGTCCTCTTTCACCTTGATCCTGTGCTCCATCATTCAATTTACTTTCAACTGAAAGAGATCTGACTCCTGTGAATTTATGTCATAGAAGTATTTGTCCCTGCCATATCTCCCATCCCCTGCCTTTATTTGAAACTGCACATACTGAGATCATTAAAATTGTTTCCATCTGCCTTATGAGGAAGACTACTAAACATTTTAGTATCCGCCCTCTGGGCTATCTCCATCTTTTTACATCTTTTTAAAGGTGTGGTCTTCAAAATTGTACAAAGTACTCAAAATGAAGTCTCACTAGAAACTTATACAGAGGCATTATCACCTCCTTTTTCCTGCTGGCCTTTCCTCTCCCTATGCATCCAAGCATTCTTTGGCTTTTGCTGTTGCTTTTCTACCTGTTTGGCCACCTTTACATATTATCATACTAAAGTCCTGCTCCTCTTTCATGCATAGGGGTGGGCAACTACGGTCCTTGAGGGCCATAACCCAGTTGGGTTTATAAGATTTCCACAATGAATATACATGAGATCTATTTGCAAACAGTTAGATTCAATACTTATTCTGATTCCTCAAATCCAAGCAACCTCCAAGATCTGCTTCTACTATTTGTGACAGCTACGCTGCCTCTCTCCTTACATTGAAGAGGTAAATATTATCCCAGTTGTGCATGCCATGATAACATCAAGACTAGATTACTGCAATGCACTCTACAATGGTCTGACTACAAAGGGCCTGTACCAGCTCGTTGATTCAGAATGCAGCAGCAAGACTCAAAGACGTGACCATATCACACCATTCTTGCAAAAACGTAATTGGGTACTAGTACCGGGTGGTAATGACCTACTAACGTCAAATGCCACTTGATGTGCATAGCTGAAACGTGCCAGAAAATAAAAAATATTTTGTGGACGCATGCAAAAAATGAAATTACCGCAAGGGTCATGCGGTAGCCGGTGGTAACTCAAAGTTAGCATGCATTGGGCGCGCGTAGGCGCTTACACAGCTTAGTAATTCCCACTTTAACTCCTTCACTTTAGTACAAATATGTGAGCCCTCCTAGAACACATATCTCCTGTTCCTAAATATATAAGTGACTTGCAAGCCCAAGGGCTATTATAGTGGTGGACCTTTAGGTATAGTAGGTGTTCTTTGTTCCTGGAGGGTTCAAAATACAATATGGAGGGGTTTAGGTTTGATTTGTACCTGGGTCCCATTATGTGAAGTCCACTAACTAACTATTAGGCTGCCCCTCTGTACTGCAGGGATATCTGTGTGGCCAGTTTACTAGGCATGGTAACAGAGAGACATCCCTATGGCTTGTTTTTTTTTTAACATTTTTCCCTGGGACATTTTATTTTCGAAACTAGTACTTACAGATGGACATTTTCAGCATCAAAATGTCTAGCTCAAAGTGATAATCGAACCAGAAATTTAGACTTTTTTCAGGTGAGCTAGACGTTTTGAGCCATTTCAGCAAACGTCTAGGGCTTTGTGATTGACTAGTTCTAGTCAGCTGATTTTTGAGTGTTTGTATAAGAGGGATAGGAAAAATGTGACAGCCATCTTTAAACTGAAGAGACAACATGTTTGAGAGATGGTGACTGCATATTGAAGTATTAAATATTTTCTTGAATGCTTTTTTGTGAGAATAATGTTATGTAGCAGGTACAACAATAGTGACCTTTTATTGTTTCCTGTTCCTATTTTGTACGGGATCAGCCTTGAGAAGGCTTAGGGAAAACATGTCAGCAAAGTAGTCCCCACACCAATGCTGGAAATTGGCTCTAGAAGCTGCTACAATTGCTACTGCTTAGGATTAAGCTAAGTACTTTCCTGATGTTTATAGTTATGCATTAAGGGCCTGATTCTTGTAAACAATGCCTTTTTAAAAATTTTTGCCAAAAATGGACGTGCGGCAAAATGAAAATTGCTGCGCATCCATTTTGGGTCTGAGGCCTTAACTGCCAGTCATTGACCTAGTGGTAAAGTCTCATGTGGTAACCGGGCGATAATGACCTACGCACGTCAAATGCCACTTGTTGCACATAGCTGACACGCGCCAGAAAATAAAAAATATTTTGTGGACGCATATAAAAAATGAAATTACCGCAAGGGCCATGTGGTAGCCGGTGGTAACTCAAAATTAGCATGCATTGGGCGCATGTAGGCGCTTATACGGCTTAGTAAAAGGGTTCCTTGTTTTTAGGCTGCTTTTACCCTTTCCCAATTTGCATAAACCAGCCATTCTCAACCAAGACCACGTGCATATGAGAAAGGCAATTCTTTTATTATCAAGAGAAACTTACAATTATACAATTACAAATGCTAGTTTCTCATGGGGAGAGCAGGGGACACAAACATGTGGTCTGCCTCTGTCTCTCCAACGTAATGCTCTGGTACAGTTGTTTTTATACCTTTTGTGTTAAGCATTACTTCAGCACCTATCTTCCTCAGAGATCATTCTGTTCTCTGTTCTCATTATCGATCTTCCTTCAAGTTGCTAAATCCACATTCTCTTATTTATAGTAGTTTCTTTTCCCAAGGCCTGCTTGGCTGTAAGGGTAACAGATCATAAATTCCTGAATGTACACAGGCTCATGTTCTTTAATACATTACAGGCTTCTCAATCTCTGATAGATTCCAGAGTCGCACCAACTTGTTAGCCTCTGCCCTTTTTGACCTGTGCTGGGGTGCTGACCTGTGCTCTGTAGGGTATACTAGAGGTACTTATATGGCTCAGAACACAGCTAAACAGTTATACTGCTAAACAATTATCCTGGACTCATGTCTAGGGAGATATACCTCTAATGCCTACTGAAAAGTTAGCTGTTAGAGAAAGGACCAAAGGCATAGCTGGAATATATATTATTTATTAGGTAAAGAAAAATATATATAAATAGTTCTGAAGCAAAGTGCCAAGCAAAATACAAAAATAACTTGCTATAAAAATGGACTATCACCAAAATATATAATATAGTCTGATTATCCTAAGACTAACTACAGAAGTGATTACTAGTCACAGCTGATATCCTAATGATTCTTATAAGAACTTATCACACGTCTTATGCAAAATACAGTGATCAGCTGAATACACAGACCAAAAGTCCTGACGAAAACCTATCTGTCTCTCAGACAACTAAGGACTAATTATTCCCAACCATAGGAAGTATATATCCTGTATCTCACCTTGCCGTCTGGCACAGACTCCCTACTACTACTACTACTTAGCATTTCTATAGCGCTACTAGGGTTACGCAGCGCTGTACAAGTTAAAACATGGGGAAGGACAGTCCCTGCTCAAGAGAGCTTACAATCTAAAGGTAACAAACTATGTAGTCAGTGTAGTCAGTGTATCATGAATGGGAAAGGTGGTTAGGCGCCAAAAGCAAGGGAGAAGAGATGGGTTTTAAGTAAGGACTTAAAGATGGGCAGGGAGGGCGCATGGCGTATGGGCTCGGGGAGTCTGTTCCAGGCATAAGGTGATGCGAGGCAGAAGGGACGGAGTCTGGAGTTAGCGGTGGTGGAGAAGGGTACAGATAGGAGTGATTTGTCCTGAGAGCGGAGGTTACGGGTGGGGGCATGGGAGGAGAGGAGGGTAGAGAGGTAATGGGGGGCTGCAGATTGAGTGCATTTGAAGGTCATTAGGAGAAGCTTGAACTGAATACGGTAGCGAATCGGGAGCCAGTGAAGCGACTTGAGGAGAGGGGTGATATGAGAGTATCGGTTCACGCGGTAGATAAGACGTGCAGCGGAATTTTGGACAGATTGAAGGGGGGATAGGTGGCTAAGCGGGAGACTAGCAAGGAGAAGGTTGCAATAGTCAAGACGAGAGGTAACGAGTGAGTGGACGAGGGTTCGGGTGGTCTGTTCAGAGAGGAATGGGCGGATTTTGCTAATATTATAGAGGAAGAAGCGACAATGGTAGAGAAGCGGATTTTTCCCTCAGAGTCTCTAGCTGAATTCGCAGCGAGTCTCCCAGTCAAGGAATAAGGTCCGAGAGTTGAATTCTGAATACAAATGGTACAGTCTTAGATAAGGCCTGATGTTATAGCTGAGCAGGCCCTGTCAGTTGGCTTCAAGGCACGCAGTTCACTGGTGTTAGGAAAATCAGTCTCTGGCTCTTCAGAGCATTCTGTTCACCTGCAAATCTTCTGGTGCTTCTTCCTCTGCTGTTTCTTTCTAACTCCCCTCTCTGACCCCAACTAATCTTTCTTTAGTCCAAACCTTAGGTATCCAAGGGTCAGATGATACCTGTGGACCAATCACACACAATGACATAATGTCCAGCCAGATTCATAGTCATGAAGAAGCCTTTGTTATAGCCATGAAGCGGTTATCAAGGGCAGGCAACTCCCTTTCTGATTCCATTCTTTGTGAGCCCTGGGTGTTTTTCTCCTCCAAGCTTCCCAGGGAGAAAACGGGGGCCAGCTTGCAACAAAGAATATGTCCTTGGATGAATTAATGTTCAGCAGTAAGTTTCCTTTGCAAGAAAGCTGGATTCTGATAGTTACAGATGAATTCAGGTCACAAGGCTTCAGAATCCATATTGTTAGAAGAATGGTTCAGGCTTGTTTAGGCCCAGACCAGCAAAGGTGAGATCTCAGGTAAATACCCCTACAGCTCATATTTCTACAGGTAAATACCCCTACAGCTCATATTTCTACACATCTCCCCTCTTGAAGGCCTTGAAAAAGGACTTCACTTATTTGGAACCCTTGCATTGGGCACCTTCAAGGTTCTGTTAGTGCCCCGGCCACAGGCTTTCTTAGGTTGTAGGCTGAAAACAAACAAAAAAGGCAACAGTCTCCTTACTATGATAGAATAATAGTAAAAAAGGTAGACTAATAGAAAACATAAACATATGAAATAATATATTGGTGTGAATCAAAAAACAAACCCGACGTGGCCACGTTTTGCCCTCAGGCTGCGTCAGGGGTCAAAACTAAGAAATAAAAACATAGATATCAAATCATCAAACATAATTCATATATATCAACTTTTATTATAAAACATTCATATGTGTCATTATATTTTCAAAATAATTTCAAATAAATAACAAACAATATCAATATAGATATACAGGCAACCATGAATATCAAACAATTATGACAAACTCATATGTGTCAATCATGATAAACATTTATGTATGTCATAAAATATTGCAAAAAGAGCTTAAAAATACATGACATTAATAAATAAAAAACAATATAAATAAACTGATATCAAAATATATGATAAAGTTAAAAAACTTGAAATTCATCATATTATAACATATAACATCAATCACATGTAAAAATTCATCAAAACATGCATAATCAAAACATAATTGTCAAAAAAACATATGGCGAAAGGAGGTGAATGATCAAAATATATGTACATACCTAAAAAACAAGGGGTGATGGAATTCACCTTCTTAAATACTTTTATTTAAAAACTTATAATAAAAATAATAGAACAAATTCCTTAGAGCTCATTTCACATATATAGCTCATCCAAAACACAAAACTATTCTCTATCATTCTGCTATGATCCAATATAGTTTCTTTATCAACTTTCAAAATATGCAGTCAGTTATCCTTTGTTCTCAATAACCCTTATACATACAGTATAACTACTCCAGAAACAGAAGACTAAATCCTCATTTCCATCTAACCCCATATCACAATCGACAACCACTCATAGTAGTAACATAGTAACATAGTAGATGACGGCAGAAAAAGACCTGCATGGTCCATCCAGTCTGCCCAACAAGATAAACTCATATGTGCTACTTTTTGTGTATACCTTACCTTGATTTGTACCTGTCCTTTTCAGGGCACAGACTGTATAAGTTTGCCCAGCACTATCCCCGCCTCCCAACCACCAGCCCCGCCTCCCACCACCGGCTCTGGCACAGACCGTATAAGTCTGCCCAGCACTATCCCCGCCTCCCAACCACTAGTCCCGCCTCCCACTACCGGTTCTGGCACAGACCGTATAAGTCTGCCCAGCACCATCCCCGCCTCCCGCCACCGTCTCTGCCACCCAATCTCGGCTAAGCTCCTTAGGATCCATTTCTTCTGAACAGGATTCCTTTATGTTTATCCCAATCATGTTTGAATTCCGTTACGTTTTCATTTCCACCACCTCCCGCGGGAGGGCATTCCAAGCATCCACTACTCTCTCCGTGAAAAAAAATTCACTCATTCAAAGCCAGAATGACTACTTCTCAATTTCTCTTAAAACAAGTTCTAACATCCTTCTCTTTAAACACCGTTAGTGTGGCTGCAATAACACGTCTAATCCTTTATTTTTATTTTTCTTAAATTTCTTACAGTGCTTATCTCTTTGTTCCTCGTTTCAAAGCGAGTATGTTTACAAACAGCATGTATCACTCTTGACCCAAAGTTTAAACTACTTGCTGTTTATAAACATACTCGCTTTGACACGAGGATTAGATGTGTTGTGCTACGCATGCTAACTGAAGCTTTAAAAGCTAAGTACTATACCATCTAGATATAAAGTCGAATGACTTCTAATGAAAGTGATAAAAAGTCTTTAAAAATATCATAAACAAAAAAAGGGATCGATGAGGATTGTGCTGCCTCCTCTTAAACATGCTTGGCTCAATTAGCCATTATAGAAATAGTCACGCGGGTCTGATGGTCCTAAAAAAATTATCTGGTTAAACTAGACCGTATTAAGATATTATTGTTGTGAGATTGAAGTTGAGTATAATAAGACTTTAGACTTTTCACTCCCTTCACTAATATAAATTTATATATGCCTAATAAATACATTAAATTAAGAATTGGCACTGATGTTTAACAAAATCCATAGAGGCAAGGTCATTATCTATATAGGTAGTAGGACTGAATCAACTGGAGTGGAGGGGCATAATCGAACGGAAATGCCTATCTCCATGGGCATTTATCTCCGAGAACAGATCCGTGAAGGGGTGGGCCGAACCGTATTTTCGAAAAAATGGACGTTTTTGAGTTGGGCGTTTGTTTTTTTTTTAGCGATAATGGAAACTAAAAACGCCCAGCTCAAAAACATCCTAATCCGAGCCATTTGGTCGTAGGAGGGGCCATGATTTGTAGTACACTCGCCCCTCTGATATGCCAGGACACCAACTGGGCACCCTAGGTCAGTGCGGTGGAATTCAGAAAAAGCTCCCACATGCATAGCTCCCTTACCACGGTTGCTGAGCTCCCAACCTCCCTCCCCCAAAACCCACTACCCACAAATGTACAACACTACCATAGCTCTTAGGGGTGAAGGGGGCACCTACATCTGGGTACAGTGGGTTTTGGAGGCCTCCCATTTACCAGCACAAGTGTTACAGGTAGGGGGGATGGGCCTGGGGCCACCTGCCTGAAGTGCACTGCGGTACCCACTAAAAGTGCTCCAGGGACCTGCATACACGCAGGCCTCTAGGAATTGTTACTGCTGTATAACATTGGCACACCAGTTTACACCTGAAGACTAATCTCTCCGAAAACGTCCTTTATTGGAATAAGCACGTTTACTCACAGTTAACTGCAGATCAGAGGTTGTGCCCCACCACTGGCAATGAGTCTCCCTGGTAGTGAGATTAGCAGGTCAGAGCTGGCAAAATGCTGTACAATGCCCTCTTTCAGCCACATTCAAGGTAAGAACTAAATTCTCTAACGTGGCTAATACATGGAAGGGATCTAAAACTGGCTAACAAAAATGGCCACTACCACATGGACTACAACAGGAAACACAACAGGGCACACTCTGACCCAGTAGGCAGGGGGAAAAGCACCATGGGAGAAGAGCCTACCAGCTACCAACATCGTGAGACTGTAACACAAGCTAATGAAATCACGGAGCCCAATACCCTACACCCACCACAATGCAATGCTGATGTGACCCTGTAGTGCACCCGAGAGCCACATCTGACCCAGGGAAAGGCTGTGAGAGGATCGAATATATTCTGCTGTCATGGAGGTGGGTACGGCATTTGAAGGTGGCATACAGGCTGGAAAAAAAGTTTGTACAGTGGGTGTTTTTTGGTGGGAGGGGGTTAGTGACCACTGGGGGAGTCCGGGGAGGTCATCCTCGATTCCCTCCAGTGGTCATCTGGTCAGTTGGGGCACTTTTTTGGGACTTGTTCGTGAAAAAAAAGGGTCCAAAAAAGTGACGTAAAAACGCCTTATTTTTCGATTATCAGCTAAAGACGCCCATCTCTCCTCGGCTGCTAACCACGCCCAGTCCCGCCTCCAACACGCCTCTGACACGCCCCGTCAACTTTATTCGTTTCCGCCACGGAGTGCAGTTGGACACGCCCAAAATCGGCTTTCGATTATACCGATTTGGGCGCCTTTGCCAGAAAAACGCCCATCTCCCGATTTGGGTCGCAATATAGGTGTCACGTCCGTGGCCGTGACAACCCTCAGACTTACCCTGTTTCTGGGAGTCAGTGTCTGTGCTGGTTTCTGCTTGTCTCTGTGTCTGTGTCTGTCTTAGGTTCTCTCTGGCTCTGTGTGCTGATTGCCCTACTGAACCTCACCTGTGTGGGCTATGCCTCTTCCAAGATGGCTGCCGCCTCCTCCTCTTTGCCAGTATCCAAGATGGCTCCCGCTGTTCCTTCCTATGGGCTGACTGCTCTGTGTGTCAAGCCTCTGTTTGGTTGCAAGGTGATTGCTGCAGCTGTGGCTCTGGTATTGAAGGGCTTTATTAATCACTTGGAGACTACAGTCCTGGCCTTTGCATCTAATCTAAAGGTCCTGGTGTATAGAGTGCTCTGTACACGGTTTCAGTGTTTGCTCTGTGTGAGTTTCTATGTTTGACTAGCTAGCTTAGGCACCGTCTGGCTTGTAGCCTGTGTATAGCTTTGCTAGTGCTCTGTGTTTGTTAGACTAGCTAGCTTAGGCACCGTCTGGCTTATTAGCCTGTGCATAGCTCTGCTAGTTCTCTGTGTTTGTTCCTAGTGTAGACTAGCCAGCTTAGGCACCGTCTGGCTTGTAGCCTGTGCATAGCTCTGCTAGTTCTCTGTGTTTGTCCCTAGTGTGGACTAGCCAGCTTAGGCACCGTCTGGCTTGTAGCCTGTGCATAGCTCTGCTAGTTCTCTGTGTTTGTTCCTAGTGTAGACTAGCCAGTTTAGGCACCGTCTGGCTTGTAGCCTGTACATAGCTCTGCTAGTTCTCTGTGTTGTTCCTAGTGTAGACTAGCCAGCTTAGGCACCGTCTGGCTTGTGAGCCTGTGCATAGCTCTGCTAGTTCTCTGTGTTTGTTCCTAGTGTAGACTAGCCAGCTTAGGCACCGTCTGGCTTGTGAGCCTGTGCATAGCTCTGCTAGTTCTCTGTGTTTGTTCCTAGTGTAGACTAGCCAGCTTAGGCACCGTTTGGCTTGTGAGCCTGTGCATAGCTCTGCTAGTTCTCTGTGTTTGTTCCTAGTGTAGACTAGCCAGCTTAGGCACCGTCTGGCTTGTGAGCCTGTGCATAGCTCTGCTAGTTCTCTGTGTTTGTTCCTAGTGTAGACTAGCCAGCTTAGGCACCGTCTGGCTTGTGAGCCTGTGCATAGCTCTGCTAGTTCTCTGTGTTTGTTCCTAGTGTAGACTAGCCAGCTTAGGCACCGTCTGGCTTGTGAGCCTGTGCATAGCTCTGCTAGTTCTCTGTGTTTGTTCCTAGTGTAGACTAGCCAGCTTAGGCACCGTCTGGCTTGTGAGCCTGTGCATAGCTCTGCTAGTTCTCTGTGTTTGTTCCTAGTGTAGACTAGCCAGCTTAGGCACCGTCTGGCTTGTTAGCCTGTGCTTAGCTTTGCTAGTTCCCTGTGTTTGTTCCTAGTACTTGAGTAGCCAGCTTAGGCACCGTGTGGCTTGTAGCCTGTGTATAGCTTTGCTAGTGTTCTGTGTATGTTTCCAGTGCATGACTTGTTAGCTTGGGCACAGCTTTGTGGTTAGCTGATGTATAGCTTTACTAAGTCTCCTGGGTTTGCTCTGTGTATGTTTCTTGTGTATGACTGGTTTGCCTGGGTATAGCGTTCCTATTAGCCTGGGTACAGTTTACTAGCCATTGTGTTGAAACCTGCCGACTGCCAGAACCCGGACAGTCCCTGCCTGTCTGCCTTGTCTTCGCCTAGGTGCCAGGGGGCACTCCTGGATCTTCATTCCTGCTGTTCCTGCTTGCAAGTTCCAGTTCCGGGTTTTCCTGTAAGTCCTACCGGCTGCCAGAACCTGAGGGCTCAACCCTCGGGGAAAGGCGGTCAAGTGTAGGTGAAGCCTAGGTCCGGGGTGTTCCAGTCCAGCGGGTTTCACTCCTGTATGTTCCAGTCCAGTGGGGCCACTCCAGTGTGTCCAGTCCAGCGGGCCCTACTCCAGTGCGCACCCGTCCGGTGCGTTCCAGTTCCGAGTGTTCCGGTGTAGAGCTCCAGTCCGGGGTTCCGGTCCAGTCTTGTTTCATCTCTACCTGGAAGGTGATCTTGCCTGCCACTGCCGCTCCACGGTAGTGGCCTATGGACTCACAAACCCCGTGCTCCCGGGGAAGAAGCCTGAAAGTATGCCAAGGTCCTCGAGAGCGCGGCAAGCGCGAGAGACGCGACAATAGGCGTTTTTCTTTTTCGATTATAAGCAGGTTTATGTGTTTACCTTAGGCCAGTGGAATAAATCTGAAACATGGATTTATTTTAATTATTACAAAGCCTTGTGGTTAAAGAAGTGAATAGGGATCAGATGTGCTTTGCTATTCAAGGTGCTGGATTACCAAGGAAGGGACACAATAGACCATTCTGGAGAAATACTTTGTATCATTCTCACTCTAACTGGAATCTCACATGTATCCAAGGCAGTATAGTCACAATAACTGTGCAGAGTGGATGGCCTCTTTCATCTTTTTCTGTATCATCAATTGTATTACAATGTTGTGTTTAGTGTGGTCCACATATACATTCCAATCAAATTAATATTTGTCTTTAAGTTAATGAAGACAGAGGATCCATAAGGTTATATTTAAAAGAAACAACCTATATTTCAAGATAAATGAAGCTGTGAGGAGCAGTTATCCCTTAAGGCTGAACCTCTGAGCAGCACAGCCCAACAGAGACCACATGATGTCCTCACAGGCATTGGAGCTCAGCTAGAAATAGAGTGGTCACCTCACCATAAGCATTTCAATGTTACTGTCTTTCTTCATCCTTTTTCTGTGTAAATGCACAGATTTGCTTCACTGCAGTTCAATATTTAATGTTTTCTGATCATTATTCAAATACTCAATTAGACAGCACCATTAGGAACCAGACATCATCCCGTGCAATGCCCATCTATAACATTTGTCGTGCGAAGAGTAGAAGCTGTTTCTCAGCGTTAAAGATGGAAACTCATCTGGTTCTGTTGATATTCTATAACATCCTGTGTAAGACGGCAGAGTGTCAGTGCACACTTGGAAACTACCTATCAATACCGCTACAACCAGGTTACCATAGGGATGGAGACATCATGATTGCGGGACTTGTAACTGTAGAAACCTTTTACCCATTTCATCATCCTTCCTTCACAACTGTTCCCTTGTTTGATGGACAAACCTTGTAAGTAGCATCATGGCTTAGTTCCTATATGACACAGGCTTGAGGGTTTTATTCTGGTTGGTCGCAGCATGAATTGCAAAAGTAACCTGATACATTTTACTAATTCTCTCACATTAAGTATGAGAATTTTCCCTTTTAAAGGTGCCCTGGGGGAAAAGGACCTGCTAAGATTTTCATCTCTATCTGTGAATATTTTTTCCCTTAAAAATCATTGTGATAATATACAACTAGATGTGTTGTCTCTCTCATGCCCTCATATCTTTTTTGGCAGATAGATATATACTTTTATTATGTCCACTTCTTCCAATGAACAGAGTGAAACAGTTTTCAGACAGCTTTGGATCCTAGGTAAAGGCATCCTTAAAAGTGACCTCCCACATTTTCAAAAAGCACCTTCAGCCCCTCTGATTGTGACTTACTCTTCAGACCATGCATTGTTTTGTTCACTTTTTAATTTTCCTTTAGTGCAGAAACGTTATTTCAACTGAGGTAGCCACCCACACAAGGTGAATATCTGATCCCAAGCAACCTAGTAGCCGCAGCATCCCTGGCATTTCAATCCCACCGCATCACCACAGCATTTTGAGATGCCATCTTCATCTACTGTTATCTGGAAAAATGGTGACACCTGACAGGAAAGGAAACAAATACGCCTGATGCAGTAATCCATACTGTGCAATGTTTCTATCATTGTTCGTTTTCTAATGCAGCAGTAGTTTGCTTGTCATTAGTTTACTGCATCAAGAGTAAAGTTCTGTACATGCATTAGAGTATTTTTTGTTAAAGCTCAGTGCAATGTTTTAATGCACAGATGATTACATCTGTTGCTTGACAACACATAACCAGTGAAGTGTTTCTGTGAATATCCAGTGAAACCTAAAACCACACAATCTGAGCAGTAAGATTTAAGAAAGTAATTTGTGTGAACAGAGTTTTCAGGCACTGAGGTAGTAAGCTGAAGGGTTTCCTTTGAGTTGTCTGCCATTTTGTACACAAGTCAACTACAACTACCCTTAAAAATGAATTGGATAACAAACTTTTGCATGAAACTTTAAAATTGTGAAATTCATTGAGGTTTAATGGTCTTCTCCCACTTCCTCCCCTTCCTCTCTTTTCTTTTCCTTGCACACTGTGCCACATCTTCACCTCTGGCAGATATGAACTTCCACTAACATGTCCAGCTGTTCCATTATGGGTCTGGACTCATTTTTGTTGCTGGGGATTTGGAATTTCCACCTCTACTTCCAACCATACCACCTCCCCTGATACCAGTTCCTCATCCAACCTCCTTTGGCTCCTGAATAATCTTGGGTGGGGAGTTCACATTGTTGATTCAGATGCATATAGATGGGCAGAGAAACAGCAGTGCTATAGTCCAGTGATTATGGGTTTGTGCATGTGGTAGGATATGCATTTACTTGCTGTGGCCTGAGAGCATGGCTGAAGAATTTTTAAAAAATGGGACAAGGAAAAAAGAGTGTGACAAGCAATGTTTCTAACTGTAATCCTAAGCCTATTTCACTCTTGATTACTAATAATATAAGTATTTCTGTATATTATAGTTTGATGCTAATTTCATATTAAATGACATTTATTGTCCTTAAAGTCCTGTAGCATTGAACTATTATAACTTCCTGGCCTTTGTGTCTGCGGTGGAGGAGATTAACAACAGCTCGGAGCTCTTACCCAACCTCACACTGGGATTCCACATTTATAACCCTTATAACAATTTATTACTAATGTATAGAGCTGCCATGAATATATTTTCAGGAATGGACACCGGGATCCTAAATTACAACTGTAAAACATCTGGACCACTGGCTGCTGTTATTGAAGGTCTTCCAGCTGAGCATTCAAGCCAGTTTTCCATCCTCTCCAGGATATACCACTATCCACAGGTCAGGGAGCATCTTTGATTTCACTGAATTCCCTCTTCTATAAACCTTCCTTAAAGAACATTAACCTTTAGCAATATGAAACCAAATTATTAACCTCTCACCCTTAACTGTGACAAACTGTAGAATTTAAATGATGATTCAGAGACAAAAGTTAGTTAAAAGTAAATGATGGGTGTTGTCAGAGCAATTGGCTGAGAAATCCTATTTCCCCCTTACAACTTTAGCCTCTGTTGCCTCTGGTTCAATCTTTAAGGCCAATGTGATTAATATGTATGGCATATTATTTTAACTCATGAGTGTAAAATTATTAAGTGCAAGTAAAGATTTATTATGTAATAACCAAACTAGTGGGGTTTCATTATAACCAATAAGTTTTTCTGAACAAAACAAACCAAATTATCAGGTAGCCTGACTTCTACTTCCTGGAAACAAGGTGAATTGCTCTCACTCAGCGGAACTCAACCGTTGTGTCAGGGGCCGGTACCCAAAGCAGCATTTTTTTTGTTCCCCTTCCTTCCTGCCATGGATCAAGAACCTCACCTTATTCTGACCTCAGCTCCTTCTTCCTCCCCTACGACTCCAGCTCCCCTCCTTTGCCAGCCCCCTCCTCTGCTGGTCAATACTTACCTCTTCACCTTGGCAGACCCAGAGCCTTTCCTCTGCAGTTGTGCCTGGTCAGGCATAGATTGAGGATGGATAGAGATATCCCTGCTTTAATGAAGTATGTCTCCTGCTGCACTATTTATAAAACACAGGTTCACATCTCAGCAGCCCTGTTTTCTGGATCACAGCACAAGTTTTCCAACCTATTGTATGTAAAGCAACCATCCACCCTCAAGTTGTTCAGCAATCTTGATCTACAGAAGCTGAAGGACAGAATAACAGTAGGTTGAGGGTCTGAAGGAAGCTCCAGGGTCCCAAGTCCCTTTTACTCTACCATCTCTCCAGAGAAGCTAAAATACATAGTAAACATAGTATATGACGGCAGAAAAAGACCTGCATGGTCCATCCAGTCTGCCCAACAAGATAAACTCATATGTGCTACTTTTTGTGTATACCTTACCTTGATTTGTACCTGTCCTTTTCAGGGCACAGACCGTGTAAGTCTGCCCAGCACTATCCCCGCCTCCCAACCACCAGCCCCGCCTCCCACCACCAGCTCTGGCACAGACCGTATAAGTCTGCCCAGCACTATCCCCGCCTCCCGCCACCGACTGTGCCACCCAATTTCGGCTAAGCTCCTTAGGATCTATTCCCTCTGAACAGGATTCCTTTATGTTTATCCCATGTGTGCTTGAAAATAATAAAACTAGTGGATATGAATTTCGGTTATGGGTTGGTAGACTTAGGAATGATATCCGAAAACTCTTTTCACAGAGAGGTTGGTTGATGCCTGGAATGCCCTTCTGAGAGAGGTGGTGGAGAAAAAAAATGGTGATGGATTCAAAAGGTGTGGGATGAACACAGAGAATCTCTAATTAGAAAATTAGTGGTATAAAAATATAATTTAAATGGTTGTATGTATGTTTGCATGTCATGTGCCACTTAAAAGGTGACTCTGGCTGTGGAAAGCAAAGGGGGTCTTTTACTAAAGTTTTGCTCTAGTTATCTGCAGCGGGGACCGTTTTAATTCCTATGGGCTGTGCTGCAGATAACTCGAGCTAAGCTTTAGTAAAAGACCCCCTAAGGCTGGTAGTGGGTAAACTTATATGGTCTGGGTCCCGTATATGGCAAACTGGTTTAGGATGGGCTGGAGGAAGCTTTGATGGAAATTCCAGTAATTTGGAATGTGAGGACAGGTCCAGACAGACTTTTACAGTCTGTGTCCCACAAATGACAAGACAGATTTGGATAGGCTGGAGTGGGCTTTGACGGCAATTTCAGTAGTTGGAACATAAGGACAGGGTTGTGCGGACTTCTACAGCCAGAAATGCCAAAGAAAGACAAGGATCAAGTATTTTATATCACAGTCACTGTTGGTATAATCAGGAGTTGATAATGAGTGTGGATGTTGGGCATAGTGGATGGAAAGTTCAGATCTTTATCTGCTATCATTTATATATTTGTTGGCTTTATCATTTTCTCCACCACTCTTTACAGGATAATTATGCTCTAAGTATTTGATATGTGAATGAAATGTGATCTTTTAATGACAAAGGTGCTGATAAATTCAATCTTTTATTTTCAGCAGATCAATTACATCTCAGGGAATCTTGTTATGAGCGACACAGTTAAGTTTTCTTATTTGTACTGGACTGTCCCCAATGAGCTGCACCTCTGTGCTGGGATAGTCAAACTGTTGAAGCATTTTGGCTGGACCTGGGTTGGTATCATTGCATCTAGTGATGAAAACAGCATGAGGGCTGTGCAGATCCTGAGTAAAAGGATTGAGCAGAGTGGAGGTTGCACTGAATTCATAGAAACCTTCAGTCAGTCCAGATCTCTACTGATTCAAAATATGGATAATATTTCTGAGATCATCCATGCTTCTTCAACTAAAGTGATTATTTTGTACTGTAATAAAGACTACACAGGGCTTGTAAGACAAACATCTATTTGGGAAGCACCTGGAAAAGTCTGGATTATCACAGCTGAATGGGAATTTTTCTGGCCCTCATACTATGTTGATAGGGATATCAGCTTAGCTTTCACCGTGGTAAAAAAAATTATTCCAAATTTTCACAAATTTGTCCGTGAGGTGAATCCTGCCATGTTTCCAAATAATTCATTCATGGAGCTGTGGTGGAAGGACCTATGTAACAAGCAGTGCCCCAAGAGCATCCAAAGATCCTGCAGCAGTGAGGAAACATCTTTTTACATCTTACACTGTGACAGTATAAACTCTGGGAATAGTTATAATATATACAATGCTGTGTATGCCGTGGCACATGCACTGCATGGTATGATCACTTTTGGTTCTGGAAATACCACCATGTGGAGTGGAAAAAGTGAGAGTTTTTTAGACTTTCTGCCATGGAAGGTAATATCCTATGTTACAGGAAATGTTATTTTCAGAAAGAAGTGATGGTATCTGATTGCACAGTGAGAAAGGGAAGCAGGATGCAGTGAAGTCTGTACACTCACACAGATTCTTCATGTCAAGCATCACAGACATGCAGCTAATTGGAAAGATAAAAGCACATATAAAGTCTACATGGGCAATATTTATCCTGCGTCAGTCAGGGATTTTTAAAATGCTGATTGTCATGTGTTGAATTAGATTTGAATATTCAGTGTTCTGTCTAATCCAAGGGCCTGGATATAATTTGTGGTCAGCTTTATACATGGGGCATCTTGCCCAGTTAGTTCAGGAAAGATAGGGTAGGAAAAAGGGAGGGGGAGTTGCATTATATGTTAAAGATAATATTAAAGGCTCACAATTGCAGGATGAACAGAGCAAGGAAGAGGAACTGTGGGTCAATCTGGAAAGAATGAATGTCAAATGTATTTGCTATGGTGTGATATTTAGGCCTCTTTCATAGACAGAAGAAATAGACAGAGATGTAATTGAAGACATTGCAAATATAGCTGTGAAAGGGGAAATAATTTTAATAAGCCAGATGTTGGTTGGGATATCCCTACTGAGGGATCTTTTAGAAGCAGGGAGATCCTGGATTCTCTAGAGGAGGAACTATTCTAGCAGTTGCTAAAGGAACCCACATGAGATGGTGTCATACTGGACTTAATGCTTTCTAATGGAGAGAATGTTTCTGATGTTATAGTAGGTGATCATCTGGCATCCAGTGATCACCAGATGGTGTGGTTTAATATTTTTTGAATTCAAAAGTTTTATTATGTTTTTGCATAAAATGAACAAGCTCATACTTTCTGATAAGATGATGATATTCTTGTCTTTTCTGCTGCCACACTCTTGTATTTAGCTACTAGACATTGTTCCACCATAAGATATATTGTGAATAAGTCTTTCCAGTAGTGACTTATAATTTTTATAGCAATATACAATAATATATGTAGTAGCTTAGCTTTTAAATATCTGGTGTAGTTATCACCAAGTTTGGGTCCTCTATAGATAAAAGTTGACTGACTGAGTTCCACACAGATTTCCAGTAAGGCTTCACAAATGGGCAATTAAAGAACAGATTGTCTAAAGTTCCAATACTGGATTTACAGGTCTAGCATTTATTTTTATCATTTTTAGATATCCTAGACAATTTATGAGGAGTCCAATAGACCTTATGTAATGAAAAGAAGATGCTCAGGGAATAAACTGCTGACCTTGTAGATTAAGTTGCAGATGTCCAAAATGCCTCCCCTTGCTCTTCAGTCAAGGATATGTCTAAGTGTTATCCCCATATGTGTTCTAAGCTGGTAGAAGAAGTAAATTTAGACTGGTATAATATTTTATACCACTTGCATGCTAAGCTGAAACCTTTAGGTAGTTGTTCAGATAGTTCCCAGCAACTAGGGTTGTGTTACGCTCTGCTACACTCCTCCAGAGGTGCAGCCTGCTTGCGCAGGGTATGGGCATTCGAGGATGTGGCAGCCATCTTGGATTTGGGCATCTCCAGGATAGGGCATCCATCTTGAAGATGGGTGTCTGAGGTGGTGGCAGCCATCTTGGAGTTGGGCGGCTTCAGGAAGGCAGCCCATATTTGGGTGTAGGACATCTCCTCTGATGGAGGCAGCCATCTTGGAACAGCTGCACATGTTTGAGCCTAATTCCTGCACTACTTAAGGCCCTGTCACCAGTCCTTCCATGCTTCAGCTTCTTTTGCTACAGAGCAGGTCATGGTCCTCGTCTGTGTTCCACTGCTGGCTATCTTATGATCCTGTGTTCCTGTGTTTTGACTCTTGGATTGTTTCCTGACTACTCTGCTGTGTTGCTGCCTGCCCAGACTTTGGATTGTTTCTTGACTACTCTGCTGTGTTGCTGCCTGTCCAGACTTTGGACTGTCTCCTGACTACTCTGCTGTGTCGCTGCCTTCCTGGTTCCTGGACTGTGTCAGCTTTCCCGCCTGCCTGGTCAGTGGCCGCTCTACCCCGTCGGTTCCGGAAGTCCTGATGGCTGCCTGCACCTGGGGGCTCAACTCCTGGGGAATGGCGGTCGCTTCCCAGGTGAAGCTAGGGGTTGTCTGGCTACCTGACCAAGCGAGGTGCTGCTCCATCTTCGCCGTGCTCAGTCGGGGCACAAGGGCTCACTTTCCCTGACGTAACAGTAAGCCGAAGCCATGAGCTCGCCAGACAAGACCAAGCTCTCCAACCTGGCTCAGATTCTACAACAGCAGCAGGATCAACTAACTCGCTTGTTCAGTGTTCTTCAGGATGTGTGCAACCAGCTACCCATGTTTCAGCAGCAGCTTGCCGCGGCTCCTCCGGGCCGGAGGATGGGGGTTTCCGCATCCCGGTTGTGGCTTCCAGAGCCTCCCCGGTTCGACGGAACCCCTTCAGCATGCCAGGGGTACCTCAACCAGTGTCAGACCCTGTTTGAGCTACAACCAGAAGCCTTCCCATCTGACAAATTGAAGGTGACTTATATCATTTCCTTGCTTTCTGGTGCCGCCCTGGCCTGGGCGTCCCCGCTATGGGAGCAGCAGAATCCGGTATTGGCAGACCTGGATGAGTTCCTGCGGCAGTTCCGAATGGTATTCGACATGCCTGGCTGGCCCTCATCTGCCTCTGGAGAGTTGTTGCTTATCCAGCAGGGTACCAGGTCGATTGGGGCGTATGCTGTTCAGTTCCAGGCCCTTGCCGCGCAGCTCTGGTGGAATCAGGAGGCTTTAACAGCCATCTTTTGGCAGGGGCTGAACAGCAAAATAAAGGATGAACTGGTTGGCAGAGAAATTCCCATCACTATGGACACTCTCATCACACTCTGCAGCAGGATTGACGTCCATTTCCAGGAGTGAGCCCAGGAGAGGGCCACCCAACAAGCTGTTCAGACCCCCAGGGTCCGTTCCTGTTGACCAGAGATGCCTAGGGCCCTTGAGAGGGGCCCAGAAGGAACTGAGGACCCCATGGTAATGGGGCGGCATTGGCTGTCCAGGGAAGAAAGGGCTCATCACAGAAGGAATCATCTATGCCTGTACTGTGGGCAACCGGGCCACTTCACGGATACCTGCCCAAATAAGCCAGGGAGGTTGAGAAACGCTCCAGCCAGAGCCCCATTTAGGGAGTGGCTCTGGGCTGGTTGTCTTCCCTTCCAGAGAATCTGCTCTCAGTTCCCGTACTGTTCCGCAGAGAAGGGTTCCAGACCCAGACGATGGCCTTGCTGGATTCCAGAGGAAACTTTATAGATGCCGAGTTCCTGTCCCAGTTGGAGGGCTCCACTGTGCCCTGCCAACCGGTTCTCAGGGTTACCTCCATCCAGGGGGACAGAGTTCTCCGGACTATCACCCGGATCACCTCTCTCTTGGATATGCAGGTTGGGGCGCTTCACCAGGAGGAGATCCAGTTCCTGGTGCTCTCCCAAGCCATTCACCCAGTGATCCTTGGTCTGCCCTGGCTCCGACTTCATGCCCCCGTTCTCAACTGGTCCTCCGGGGAGATTGGGCAATGGGGTTCTCGGTGTTTCCAGCACTGTCTTCAACAGGTCAAGCCACCCATTCCTGTCTGCTCCGTCCAGCTTCAGACTCTGCAGGGGAGGTTGCTTGGGCTTCCTAAAGAATATCAAGACTTCCAGGATGTGTTCTGTGCTCGAGTGGCCAACACGCTTCCTCCCCATCGGTCCTTCGACTGTGCCATCGACCTTTTCCAGGAACCAGTCCCCCCAGGGGGCACCTTTACACCCTGTCCCGGTAGGAGTCCCGGGCCATGCAAGCCTATGTCAAGGAGAATCTCCTTAAGGGATTCATTTGTCCCTCCACTTCACCAGCAGGGGCCGGATTCTTCTTCGTATCTAAGAAGGATGGGTCTCTTCGCCCCTGCATCGACTACCAGGGGTTAAATAAGATCACTATAAAGAACCAGTATCCGCTCCCACTCATTCCCGAATTGTTTGACTGCCTACAGGGGGCCAAGATCTTCACAAAATTGGACCTGCGAGGAGCCTATAACCTGGTGTGGATTTGGGAGGGGGATGAGTGGAAGACGGCATTTAACACCCATAAGGGACATTTTGAATACTGGGTGATACCGTTCGGCCTCTGCAATGCCCCTGCTGTATTCTAGAATTTTGTCAACTTCATATTCCAGGACCTGCTTTACACCTCTGTGATCATGTACCTGGATGACATCCTGATTTTCTCCTCCTCGTTGCCACAACATATCACCCACGTCCGCACAGTGCTTCAGCGCCTCCGGGAGCATCTGCTGTACGCCAAGTTAGAGAAGTGCTCTTTCCACCAGCAGAGTCTTCCTTTCCTTGGGTACATTGTCTCCTCCACCGGACTGCAGATGGATCCTGATAAGCTGAAGGCGATCCGCGACTGGCCGGTTCCCCAGGGTCTTTGAGCCTTGCAGAGATTCCTGGGGTTCGCCAATTATTACCGGCAGTTTATCCAGAATTACTCCCTCATCACGGCCCCACTGACGGCCCTTACGAGGAAGGGCACTGACGTAAAGAACTGGACGCCAGGGGCCTGCGCTGTGTTCGCCACCCTGTCGCGAGTTAACAACCTTGATGACACAAAGTTATTCAAAGTCGTTAACTCACAACAGGATTGTGAAAAATTACAGAAGGACCTTACGAGACTGGGCAGCTAAATGGCAGATGACGTTTAATGTGAACAAGTGCAAGGTGATGCATGTGGGAAAAAAGAACCCGAATTATAGCTACGCCATGCAAGGTTCCACGTTAGGAGCTACGGATCAAGAAAGGGATCTGGGTGTCGTCGTCGATAATACGCTGAAACCTTCTGCTCAGTGTGTTGCTGCGGCTCGGAAAGTGAATAGAATGTTGGGTATTATTAGGAAAGGTATGGAAAACAGGTGTGAGGATGTTATAATGCCGTTATATCGCTCCATGGTGCGACTGCACCTTGAGTATTGTGTTCAATTCTGGTCGCCGCATCTCAAGAAAGATATAGTGGAATTGGAAAAGGTGCAGCGAAGAGCGACTAAAATGATAGCGGGGGTGGGACGACTAACTCAGGGGTGTGCTGGTAAATTGTTAACAGGGGGCTCTCTCTTGCCAGCAAAGTAAAAGAGAATTCAGGAGGGGCCCAAGCCCACATTTTGGGATCCATTTGTTAAAGTAGCCATGGAGAACCGGCTCCCAAAATTCTTAAAAACTTAACAAACGGCTCTCGAGAGTCTGTGAGAGCCTGCTCCAGCACACCACTGGACGACTTCCCTATGAAGAAAGACTAAGGAGGCTAGGGCTTTTCAGCTTGGAGAAGAGACGGCTGAGGGGAGACATGATAGAGGTATATAAAATAATGAGTGGAGTGGAACAGGTGGATGTGAAGCGTCTGTTCACGCTTTCCAAAAATACTAGGACTAGGGGGCATGCGATGAAACTACAGTGTAGTAAATTTAAAACAAATCGGAGAAAATGTTTCTTCACCCAACGCATAATTAAACTCTGGAATTCGTTGCCGGAGAACGTGGTGAAGGCGGTTAGCTTGGCAGAGTTTAAAAAGGGATTAGACGGTTTCCTAAAGGACAAGTCCATAAACCGCTACTAAATGGGAAAAATCCACAATTCCAGGAATAACATGTATAGTGTGTTTGTACGTTTTGGAAGCTTGCCAGGTGCCCTTGACCTGGATTGGCCGCTGTCTTGGACAGGATGCTGGGCTCGATGGACCCTTGGTCTTTTCCCAGTGTGGCATTACTTATGTACTTATGTACCCTGAAGGAGGCTTTCCTCTCTGCTCCGGTACTTCACAGCCCGGACCCAACCAAGCCTTTCCTGGTGGAGGTAGATGCATCAGCTCTGGGAACGGGGGCTGTACTCTCCAAGACATCTGCATCCGGAAAGAAACATCCATGCTTCTTTTTCTCCCGCAAGTTCACCCCAGCGGAGCGAAACTATACGGTGGGGGACCAGGAGCTCCTGGCGCTTAAGTTGGCATTTGAGGAGTGGCGCTACTTGTTGGAGGGAGCAGTGCATCCTGTCACGGTGATAACCGATCACAAGAACCTTCTGTACTTACAAAACGCCACCAGATTGAACCCCCGCCAGGCCCGGTGGTCGCTGTTTTTTGCCCGGTTTGACTTCCACCTGATCTTCAGACCGGGCGAGAAGAATGTGCAGGCGGATGCCTTGTCCCGTAGATTTGAGGTTCCTGAGCATCGGGAGGAGCCCTATCCTGTGTTGAATCTGGCATGTATTTCGTCCATGCCCAGGGCCAGTGCCACTTGCCAGAAGGCCGTTCCGGTGGGTCTCCGTAGGAAGGTGCTGCGCTGGGGGCACGCTTCCAAATTTGCCGGACACTTCGGTTTCCATAAGACCCTACATCTGATCTCCCGATCTTATTGGTGGCCCCGGATGGCGCAGGATGTTCTACAATACGTGTCTACCTGTCTGGTGTGCGCCCGAACTAAGACTTCACATCAGAAGCAGTGGGGGCTGATGCAGCCCATGCCGGTACCACAGCAGCCATGGGAGGACCTGTCCATGGACTTTATCACTGACCTGCCGCCCTCACAGGGCAACACGGTCATTTGGGTGGTGATCGACCGATTCTCCAAGATGGCCCACTTCATTCCTATGAAGGCTTTACCCACTGCCGCTAACCTTGCCGAAAGCTTCATCACATACATCTTCCGGCTCCAAGGATTGCCACAGAGGATCATTAGTGACCGAGGTTTGCAGTTTACCTTGCGATTCTGGAGAGCTTTGTGTTCAGCTTTTGGGGTTACCACTCTATTCTCGTCTGCATATCACCCCCAGACCAATGGTATGGTGGAGCGGGTCAACCAGACTGTGAAGGCGTTCCTCTGGGCATACTCTAACCAGCGCCAGGATGACTGGTCTACTCTGCTACCCTGGGCTGAGTTTGCCTATAATAAGAGTCTGCATTCGGCCTTCCAGACAACACCTTTCAGCACCATCTATGGACACCATCCGCGTCTACCTCAACCAATTTCCCCCGCAGAGGAAATTGCACCTCAAGTGCAGTCCATAGTCCGTTCCTTTCAGGAAGCTTGGAAGAGGGTCCAGGAACAGTTATGACGGGCAGTGGTCAAGGCCAAGGAGACCTATGACCGTAGGAGACAAGCGGCTCCCACGTTCCTGTCGGGAGAAAAGGTATGGTTGAGCACCCGGTACCTGAAACTGCGGCTCCCATCTCTGAAGTTTGCTCCCCGGTTCATTGGACCTTTTGCTGTACGCTCCAGGATAGGAGCAGTGACTTACCGATTGCACCTACCCAGCCAACTCCGGGTGCACAATGCCTTTCATGTGTCTCTCCTGAAACCATTCTGTAGGTCCAAGTGGCATCCTGAACCCAAGAAGCTGGCCATGCCTGAGAGTGATCCAGATCCAGAGTATGAGGTGGATCGCATCCTGGATTCCAAGTGTCATGGAAGGAAGCTGTACTATCTCCTCGCCTGGAAGCATTTTGGACCAGAGGATAACTCCTGGGAGCTGGCGGACAATGTGCATGCTTCAGATCTGATCTGGGAGTTCCATGCTCATCATCCTGCTAAGCCCGGACTGAACCAGTGAGGGGGAGATCTTTCCGGAAGGGGTAGGACATCTCCTCTGATGGAGACAGCCATCTTGGAACAGCTGCACATGTTTGAGCCTAATTCCTGCACTATTTAAAGCCCTGTCACCAGTCCTTCCATGCTTCGGCTTCTTTTGCTACAGAGGTTACGGTCCTCGTCTGTGTTCCACTGTGTTCCTGTGTTTTGACCCTTGGATTGTTTCCTGACTACTCTGCTGTGTTGCTGCCTGCCCAGACTTTGGATTGTTTCTTGACTACTCTGCTGTGTTGCTGCCTGCCCAGACTTTGGATTGTTTCTTGACTACTCTGCTGTGTTGCTGCCTGCCCAGACTTTGGATTGTTTCTTGACTACTCTGCTGTGTTACTGCCTGCCCAGACTTTGGACTGTCTCCTGACTACTCTGCTGTGTCGCTGCCTTCCTGGTTCCTGGACTGTGTCAGCTTTCCCGCCTGCCTGATCAGTGGCCGCTCTACCCCATCGGTTCCGGAAGTCCTGGTGGCCGCCTGCACCTGGGGGCTCAACTCCCGGGGAACGGCGGTCGCTTCCCAGGTGAAGCTAGGGGTTGTTTGGCTGCCTGACCAAGCGAGGTGCTGCTCCATCTTCGCCGTGCTCAGTCGGGGCACAAGGGCTCACTTTCCCTGATGTAACAGGTTGTCTGAAGAAAGAGAGTCAAATTCTAAGGTAGAAGATATGCAATGTTTAAGTTGTAGCCATTAATAGTAATGACGGGAAGATAAGTTATATTTGTTTTGTAATTCTTCAAATGATATCCATTGAGTTTTGTCTAGTAATTGATATAGGAACCATATATCTGCTTTAATCCACTCTACCCAATAAATCAGCTTGTGATTTGTTTTAAATATAGGATTGTTCCAGATGTGTGCACTGGTTGTAGTGTTATAGAGATGCTTAGCGAAAGAGTCAAAAGACTTAAATACAATTTGGGCTGCATCTAATATAATATTGTGTTATTTGGAGTGTTGGAAAACCCAAGGTAGGGTCTTTAGAGAATTGTTATTCCACCTTTCTTCCTCAAATTGTAACCACAAAGGAGCTTACTCATATCACCCCTCTCCTCAGGTCACTTCACTGGCTTCCGATCAGATACCGCATTCAATTCAAGCTTCTCCTTCTTACCTACAAATGCACTCAGTCTGCTGCCCCTCACTACCTCTCTACCCTCATCTCCCCTTACGTTCCCGCCCGTAACCTCCGTTCACAGGATAAATCCCTCCTCTCAGTACCCTTCTCCACCACCGCCAACTCCAGGCTCCGCTCATTCTGCCTCGCCTCACCCTATGCTTGGAACAACCTTCCTGAACCCTTACGCCAAGCCCCCTCCCTGCCCGTCTTCAAGTCTTTGCTTAAAGCCCACCTCTTCAATGCTGCGTTCGGCACCTAACCCTTACCGTTCAGTGAATCCAGACTGCCCCAATTTGACTGCCCCTATCGGACCGACCGTTCACTTGTCTATTAGATTGTAAGCTCTTTGAGCAGGGACTGTCTCTCTTTGTTAAATTGTACAGCGCTGCGTAACCCTAGTAGCGCTCTAGAAATGTTAAGTAGTAGTAGTAGTAGTAGTAGCTTTTGATATGTGTTGGCCTATAATCCAGTTAGCATTTTAACATAGTACAATTGCCAGATGGTATTCAAAGAAATTTGGGAAGTTTACCCCCCAACCATGTGATCTTGTACATTTTTAATCTCTGAGGGACCCTTTTACTGAGTGGTGGTAAGCCCAACGCGGGGTTACTGCTCACTCTTTTGGGACTACTGCCGGTCCAATGTGGCTGCCGGAGATAGTCCCACCCTGAGTGCGTGCCATTTCTGGGGGAAAAAGAAAACCCTGGAATTGATTTCCATGGTGGTAACCTGGCAGTAATTGGGCTGTGATGTTTGTGATCCCTTGGCCCAGAAGTGGCAGTGTGAGGATCACTCTACCACCTCATGGTAGACGGAGCCCCATCAGAGTCAAGAGTGTTCCAAAGAACTGGACTGGATTACTAGTGGAGGTGAACTAAGGTAGCTTTATTGGCAGCAAAAGGAACACAAGACAAAAAGGCAAACAAACAGCTCAGAAAAACAAGAGAGGGGAAAGAACAGTAAGCAGCCTAGCTGCACATCCTAACACTAGCTAAAGCAAAGCAAAACATACAGCATACAATAATGGCAAATCACAAGAGGCTAAGCAAAGGCCCGCCCCAGCGGGACAACGGAAAACAAAGGGCACTTAGCTGGAAGCGCTAAGACTGCTGGCAGGTTCATTCTGTCAGGACTCTCATGTAAGCCGCGGGACCTCCGTGGCAAACTCTCTCGGAAGCAGGAGAGGACCAGCAGCAAAGCAAAAGAAATTGAAATAGTCTCTAGTAGACCTGCACCACGGGTGAGGGACTCGAATGGAGCACTCCGCTTGCTGGAGGCAAAGAATAACACAAAAACTAATGGTCATTGAGGTGCCCGAGCTAAATGCCCCAAGGGTGTGCAGGGTTTTAAGCAAGCAATGCCTGAGCCAATGCTCCCAAGGCAAGAAGTCAATAACAATCTCTGAAGTGCCCAAGACGAGTGCTCCCAGGGCAAACAGGTTAAACAAAGTAATGCCTGAGGAGACTGCTCCCAGGGCAAACAGGTTTAATTAAAGCAATGCCCAAGCAAAGTGCTGTCAGGGCAAACAGGTGTCATGATTGTGGCCGTGACCCCCCTCAGACTTACCTTATTTCTGGGGGTCAGCTTCTTAGCTGGCTTCTGTTTCTTTTGTCTGTCCTTTCTGAGCTAGCTCTGTCTCTCTATGCTGGCAGCTTCCAGCAGCATGACTCTAATTGCTTTACTATACTGCAGCTGTGTGTGTTACCTGAGTTAGCTCTGCCTCTCTCTGGGTGTACTGGCTGTTTCCAGCATGACTTCAATTGCTTCAATATACTGCATCTGTGTGGGTTAGGCCTCTCTGGTTCAGTGTGCTGTCTGTCTGTGTCTGGTAGTGGTGACATCATCAGGCATGGCCCTGATAAGGAAGTGGTGTTCTTCCATTCAGGGCCTTTGCAACGTGTGCTTGAGGTAGGGTTAGTGCAGTGGGCACTTCTTCTGATGTGTTTGGCTTCCCTGCTTGCGTTTGCTTTAGGTCCAGGTTAGTGTTGGTGCAGTGTGCACATTTGACCTGTGTTTATGTGTTTAGCTTCCCTGTTTTTCATTGTGGCTCCCCTGCTTTCCCTTTGGTTGCTGTTAGAAGTACTTCTGGGTTTTGGTGCTGTTAGAGGCACTTCAGTTTGCTGTGAGAAGTACTTCTGTAGCTTGGTGCTTAGTGGCACCTGGGTTAGGTTAGTGCTGTAGAGCACTGCTGTAGTTTGGTGCTTAGAGCACCTATGTTAGTTAGTTAGTGCTGTGGTGCACTGCTGTAGCGTGGTGCTTAGGAAGCTCCTTTGCTAGTTTATGTGTTTAGCTTTCCAGCTTTTCCCTTGTGGCTCCCCTGCTTTCCCTTTTGTAGCACTTCTGTTGGTTTGGTGCTTAGGAAGCACCTTTGGTAGTTTAGTGCAGTGGGACACTGCTGTAGTTCAGTGCATAAGTGCACTGTAGTTAGGAACACTTTTGTTGGTTTCTGTTGGGAACACTTTTGTTGGTTTACTGTTGGTTAGGACTGGGGAGCACTTATGTCAGTTTAGGTTTTAGGAGTACTTCTGTTACCAGCTTGTTCTAGTCCTGGTCCCTGTGTCATCCGGTATCTGGTATGTCCTGCCAGCCACTCGAACCCAAGGGCTCAACCCTTGGGGGAGGCAGTGGCTAAGTGCAGGTGAAGCTGTACGGAGCAGTCCATTGTGCACCAGTCCAGTGTGTTCCGGTCCGGTGTGTGTTCCAGTCCGGTGTGTTCCAGTCCAGTGTCCCAGTCCAGTGTTCCAGTCCGGGGGATTCCAGTCCTTGTGTTCTGGCTCACTGGGCAGTGCCTGCAGTCCTTGCCGATGCCAGTGTGCTTGGCCAGTGTTGGTTGGGGGGTTTGCCTGCTGCTGCTGCTCCTCAGCAGCAGCCCAAGGGCTCACGTTTGCTCCAGAGCCTGGCCCCGCGGGCTCTGAACCTGAGAACCTGACAACAGGTTTAATTAAAGCAATGCCCGAGCTCAGTGCTACCAGGGCAAAAGGACACACACAGGCACAGTGCAGTGAACAGGAACCAGGACCAGCCCACGTGAATCCCTCCACACTCCAAGCACAGCCACCTCATCCAGGGATGCTTCGGGACGTGGCCACAGCCTCAGTACCTACAGCACTCCACGTCGTCCCAGGCCACACAGTCCAAAACTCAGCACAGAGCCTACTCAGTGCAACCAGCAACCAAGGATTCACTGCAGATAACTGGAATCTTAGCCGAAGTACAAGAATCTCTCAGGACTCCAGGGCTTGGAAGAAGGCTACACTGGAACAAAGCAAGAAGGTGAAAGAAGCTGCAGCAATGCTTCAGGCCACAGCCTGACAAGGAAACAACAGTTGGAACTAGCAGAGCCTCAGAAAGGCCTGAGCTCAGTCAGCAGTAATGGCCAGAACACTGAGTTCATGCAGAGGCCAGTTTAAGAAGGGCTAAGCACTGATGATATCACCAGCTTGGCCTCCACCACCTTACAGTGATCCCCCTCTGGTCACTGACTAGAACTGTAGGTAACTCTAATGGGTCTAGATGGAGCAGGGCACTGACAAGCAAGGCACAGATGTCAATGACCGTGACACAGGCATCATCACTCTGCCCGGTTACTGCTGGGTTAGTGCGGGAGCCCCTTATCGCCACCTCAGTGGGTGGCGGTAAGGGCTCCCCATCACATGGCCATGTGGTAAGAGTTCTCTGTGGTAAAAAGAGCCCTGCTGCATGGGAAAAACTGCCCCACTGCCAGTGCAGGGCCCTTTTTCCCACAGCTTGGTAAAAGGGCCCCTTAATGGCTATATGTGGTGGCTTGTTAGCCCATATATAATTGGTTAGAATTTTTTCTATAACCTTGTAAGTACTAGGCTTTAGAAGTGTAGGAATCATACTGAGTGAATAATTAATTTTGGGTACTATCATCATTTTAATGGTATCCAGTCTTCCCCACCAGGATAAACATAGAGAGGACCATTTGGAGATTAAGGGGCCCTTTCAAAATGCCATGACAAAAAGTGGCCTGCGGCAGTGTGAGCACATCCTTTGGGTGTGCACAGGGCCAGTTTTTGCCATGTCCTGGAAAAAGGGCCTTTTTTAAGGGGCTGGAAAATGGAAATGCAGCAAAATAAAAACCAGCGCGCATCCATTTTCAGCCTGAGACCTTATCGCCACCCATTGACTTAGTGGTAAGGTGTCACGTGCTACCCAGGCGGTAGGCATGCAGCGCCATGAGGTAGAAAATAGAAAATATTTTCTACCGCGTTTTTTTTGATGCATGTCAAATTCTGAATTACCACCCCAGGGTACTCGATAGCCAGGCAGTAATGCTGATTTGGCACATGCTGGACACATGTAGGGCCTTAAGCGCCTTTGTATAAGAGCCCCAAAGTCACTAGTGGCTTTTAGAATCTGCTCTATATTTAAGTGAATCCAAGTTTACACTAGTGGAAGTGGAGTAGAGGAGTGGCCTAGTGGTTAGAGTGGTGGACTTTGGTCCTGGGGAACTGGGTTCAATTCCCACTACAGGCATAGGCAGCTCCTTATGACTCTGGGCAAGTCACTTAACTCTCCATTGCCCCAGGTACAAATAAGTACCTAAGCCACGTTGAGCCTGCCATGAGTGGGAAAGCACAGGGTACAAATTTAAAAAAAAAGTGGTTTTCAGTGCAATGCTTGCAAAGTACTTCTTTCAATCTTTCACTTTTTTTTTATTGCAAATCAATTCTTGTGAAAATAACAGATTGATCGACATGGGCCATGTTTCATGACTGCGTCAAGGATGGTCATCAAGCCATAACATTTTCAAACTTGTTGAACATTACAATCTTTTGAAAGATAGGACCTGTTGTAACCTGTCTGCTATCATTTTTGCAAGTATTTTAGCATCTAAATTAATAAGGGATAAGGGCCTGTAGTTTTGAACTAATAAGGATTTTTTACCTGGTTTGGGTAATACAATAACAGTGGCCTCAGTAAATGTGCCCCATATATCACCTTTTGGATTAGATAATTATACAATGAAACTAAAATAGGAATAAGTATATCTTTGAAAGCTTAGTAGAATTCCAATGTTAGACCGTCTAGCTCTGGCGCCTTTTTTCACCAGTATTTCCCTGCCCTAAACTATGCCCATTTTTGCCTGCATGCATTAGAATATGCTTAGTGAGTTGTGTGTGTAAATTCTAATTAGTGCCAATTAATGCTCATTATTGCTTATTAAGTGCTCATTAGCTTGTTAAACTCGTTAATTTACATGCATTGCTATAGAATCAGCCAATTTGCTTTATGTTTGTCTTATGTTTTATATGCGCAGTGATATTAAGTTGAAAGACTATCCCCGGGTTGCTATATATCGTGCCTTAAGTTCTACATGAAAATTAAAGCGTATTCTATAACAATGCACGTAACTTAATTGTTTAATTAGCAAATCAATGCTGTCAATTGGATGTTTAAAAGCAACTATCACTAATTGGCATTGAGATTTACATGCACAACTTGCTAAATGTGTTCTGTAACGTGATGCGCATACATTCTAAGTTGCATAGCTGAAAAGGGGGTGTGGGCATGGGCGGGGCATGGGTGTTTCAAACATCCATACACATTGTTATATAATATATCTGATATGTGCCTAATTGAGGCATCAGAATTTCTACCAAGTAAAACATGTCGTAAATGGCCGCAACTAAATTTGATCGTATGGAGAAGTGCTTGACATAATTCTATATACTATGTAGAAATTTAAGCCTGTTCTATAAAATTTAGGTGTATTTTAGAGAATATACCGAGGTATATTTTTTTCCTATGCAAAACTTTCAGGCGCCATATATAGAATCTAGCCCTATGTATACATGATAAGTTAGTGTGATGCTTTCAATACTGGAGTGGCGTGTTTTATCTAAAAAGGAGCTGGATATCAAAAAATAATCTATTCTGGAAAATGAATTGTGTGGTGGGGAATAAAGAGTAATCCCTCTTATTATGGTGCATAAGGTGCCAAACATTTTGTACATGTAGCTGTATCATTACATCAAGCCTTAGATTTTTTGAAAGGATTTGTTATCGAGTTCAGCATTTTGAATTAAATTAAAATCTCCTTCTATTATATGTAGTGAGTCACCTTCATTAGATATTACATCAGCAGCAGTGTGAAAGAAATCAGGGCTATCAGAATTAGGAGCACATATGTTCATTATGATCAAGGGGTTGCCCCTGATAGTGACTTTTACTTTAACCCAGCATCCAGTAGTATCACTGTCGTGAGATATCAATTGTATGGAGTTTATAGTTTATTAAAACTTGATATACCGCTGTTGCAACAGCAGTTAACAAACAATACAAATGAATAAAAACGTACAAGAAAAGAACTCCATAAATTTATAGGACAGAATCACACATACCATAGGAAGGAATCACTGAGATGCCAGAGACCGTGCAAGCAGGACACCAAGCTCATGGCTTAAACATGACAAGGTCATGGCTGAAGGCCAAACGAGAAAAATGCATTTTTTTAAAGTATCTTGAAATTGGCAAATAAAGCCCTCCTTCTCCCCCATATCAAAAGGGAGACCATTCCAGAAATGAGGGGCCAGAAGAAAAAATGCAGAAGACTGGGTCGATTCATAGTGGGCCATCCGAGGTGAAGGTAAAACAAGACAATTTGAGTCAAGAGGCCTAAGAGCATGAGTGGGAATATAAGGTATATTAAGAGATAATAGATAGGAAGGGGAACCTGTGTGAAAAGCTCTATGAGGTAAACAAAGAATTTTGAACTGAGGACAATATAGTATCGAAGGCCAGTGAAGGGACACAAGAAGCGATGTAACATGATCAAATTTGCCGGCTCTGAAAAGTAAACAAGCAGCAGAGTTCTGAAGAGTTTGAAGATGTCAGAGCAGAGAACTGGAGGTGGCTACCCCCACCTTTTTTTTTTGCTAACTGCTGGATTGAAAATTGTTGGTAGGGACCATTTGGTTTGTAGCTTAGCAGATTTGGTCACATTTAAATGTGTCTCCTGAAAGAGTATAAAATCTGGTGACAATTTAGACAGTGAGTTAATGATTTTTCTTTTCTTTTTATGGGGTTTTTCAATCCTTTAACATTCAATGACATGAAGATAACAGCCATTAATATAAAATATTATTGAGGTTGACTCCAATCAGTTGTGTAGTTGTATAGAAAAATATGGGATATAGTAGAGAAGCATACCTTAGCAGTTGAGAATATGAAAGAATATTCATAAAAAACATAACAATATGCACAGAAGCAATATGTAATGTATAAACCATGAGTTGATGAGACCAAAGGAAAAACAGCCACCTTGCACTGACCCCTATTAGATGGAATGAAAGTAAAATACAAGTCTTAATTATGATAACAACCACAATCTTAACATTTTAGTTGAATGAGTATACATCAATCTAGAAAGAATTAGTAATGGAGCATATATATACCCATATTATAACATAATGGTGAGTAGAACCTCATAATAATAAAGCAATTATAGTTGTAATGGTTAGATAATTATTGAAATGTAGCATTATACAATATAATATAATGTAGAATGACAAGTATAAAATATGCAGCATATTTAAAATTAATGTGAAACCTTAGACATGCTCATGAGGTCTCCCAGAAAATTCAGAAGGGTCAAACATACTTATATTTTTGGAAAAGTTCATTCCTGATAGCCTAGGTCTTCAATTTACTAAGGATTTTGACCTGGATCATGGACACCCCACTATATGGTCAGCATGATAAGTTTCCACGGCCTATAGTAATGAAAGTGCTGAAATATACACATGTCACAGAGATTTTACAGTGCACTAGAATAAGAGCGTCAGTGAAACATGAGGGCGCCGTTCTACAATTTCAACCAGATTTGAGCAAGAATACTGTGAAGATCAGAAAGCAATTTCTTGCTTTCAGACCCAGGCTTTAGGAGGTAAATGCTTGTTTTGGTCTTTTTTTTTCCAGCATGGATGCGAATCAGTTACAGCTGCACAAAGGACTTTATACACCCCGATGCGTTGGTGTGGTTTAATATTAAGATAGGTGTAGAGAGGGTTCATCAAAAGTGAAGATTCTAAACTTCAAATAATTTTTGTTCATAGGGGGGATTAGCTCAAGGAATTGTTGTCTGGATGGGAACATCTGGAAGAAGTTGGAAGTCAGTGGGAAAAACTGAAAGGAGCTATTGTAAGGGCCACAAACCTTTTGCAAGGAAAGTAAATACAAGTAAGAGGAAATGAAGACCACATTTGTTCTCAAAAGTAGTAACTCAAAAGCTAAGAAAAAAGAGGTTAGCCTTTATAAACTAAAAGAGATCACAGAAAGAGGAAGACTGGCGACAATATCTGGAAAAGCTAAGAGAAGCTGTTAGAGTAGTCAGGAAAGCAAAGATGCAAATAGAAAAAAATAGTCAATATGGTAAAATGGGGTGACAGGACATTTTTTAGGTATGTTAGTGATAGGAAGAAGTGCAAAAGTGGTATTTTTTTTTTGTTACATTTGTACCCTGTGCTTTCCTACTCATGGTGGGCTCAATGTGGCGGGCAGTGGAGGGTTAAGTGACTTGCCCAGAGTCACAAGGAGCTGTCTGTGCCGGGAATTGAACTCAGTTCCTCAGGGCTAAGGTCCACCACCCTAACCACTAGGCCACTCCTCCCCTTCACTCAAAAGTGAAGGGGAGGAATATGTTGAAGCTGAGAAAGATAAGGCTGAATTGCTTTACGAATATTTATGTTCTGTGTTCACAGATGAAGCAGGAGAAAGGACTACAGAAGACAAACACAAATAGGAATGGAGGGGTGGTAGTCTATGAATGATTTTCAGAGAACTGTGTTCATGAGGAGCTGGATAAACCAATGGTGGACAAAACGATGGGGCCGGATGGCATACATCCGAGGGTACTGAAGGAACTTAGGGATGTTCTAGTGGCTCCACTGACTGACCTTTTCAATGCTTCTCTAGAGTTG
Organism: Microcaecilia unicolor; assembly: GCF_901765095.1. Lineage (NCBI taxonomy): Eukaryota > Metazoa > Chordata > Amphibia > Gymnophiona > Siphonopidae > Microcaecilia > Microcaecilia unicolor. The sequence continues at coordinate 236,955,700 of NC_044033.1, forward strand.
GGACTGGTCCCGGAGCACTTAAGAAGAGCAGATGTGGAACTAAGGAAGAGGTTGGGAACTACAGGCAAGTAAGTCTGACTTTTGTGGTAAGTAAATTAATGGAAACTCTTTTTAAACATAGAATAGTAAAATTTATGAAATCCATAAATCTAATTAATTTCTTTAACTAAGTGACTAGAAAGTTGGATTAAAGGAGAATGCTAGATGTGGTATATTTAGATTTTATCAAAGCCTTTGACACAGTTCTGTAAAGATGACTATTAAAGAAACTAAGTATCCTCAGTATGGGATTAAAGTGACTGACTGGGTTAGAAACTGGTTGAGTGGAAGGTGACAGAGGGTAGTGGTAAATGGAGCTCATTCTGAGGAAAATGATTTTACCAATGGTGTGCCGCAAGGTTCGGTTTTTGGGACAGTACTTTTTAATATTTTTATAAGTGATATTACTGAAGGGCTGTCTGGTAAGATTTGCCTTTTTACGAATGATAGCAAAATCAGCAATAGGGTAGACACTTCTGATTGTATGGATAATATGAGGAAGGACATAGTGAAGTTAGAGGAATGGTCTAGGATTTGGCGGCTAATATTTAAGGTTAAAAAAATGCAGGGTCATACATTTGAGCTGCAAAACCTGAGGGAACGGTACGATTTAGGCGGTGAGAAACATTTGTGCATGAAAGAGGAGCAGAACTTGTGTGTGATGATCTTAGGATGGCCAAACAAGTAGAAAAGGCAACAGAAAAAAAACTAGAAAGATGATTGGGCGCATAGGGAGAGGAATTTGTAGTAGGAAGAAGGAGGTGATGATGCCCCTATATAAGACTCTGGTGACACCTCATTTAGAATATTATGTACAATTAGGGAGACCATACCTTAAAAAAAAGATATAAAAAGGATGGAGACGGTGCAGAGTTGCCACTAAAATGGTCAGTGGTCTTCGTCATAAAGCGTATGGTTACAGACTTAAAGTTCTCAATATGTATACTTTGGAAGAAATGTGGGAGGAGGAGACATGATAGAGTCATTTAAATACCTACGTAGCATAAATGTACAGGGGGTAAGTCTCTTTCAATTGAATGGAAGCTCTGGAACGAGAGGGCATAGGATGAAGGAGAAAGGGGATAGACTCAGTGTCACGTCCCTTACCTGTGCCGCCCTGCCCGCAGTGATGCCTCGCTCCGCGAGCAGGAGAGAGCGGGGTATCGCTGGCTACGGGCGGTGTGTTCAGGGAGTCTTGCCTGCCTCCTGGACAGTGCTGGTTCGCCGCTATAGCGCTGTGGTGGCTGGAGAGCGCCGGCCATTTTGGCAGCGCCGGCGCTCACAAGCTGAAGAGTCTCTTCCGGGCGCTGGACCCGGGAGCATGGAGAACGCCCCTTCTGGGTCCGGATTGGCTGGTCGCGGCTGGACTCCGCCCTCTCTCTGTGACCAGCCTATCCAGAGCCCTGGGGCTGGTTGTAGGCTCCACCCCCCGGACAGCTGATGGTTGTCTTCCTGATGGAGGGGGCTATTTAAGTACAGACGCTGGCAGAACACTTTGCTTCGGCTTCTGCTTGTGTGGATTCCTGAGTTCTGTGTGTTTGGATTGTTTACCTGCCTTGAACCTGTTTGGACCCGGACTTTGCTTTTGCCTGCCGCCTGCCTTGAACCTCTGTTTGGACCTGGACTTTGCTTTTGCCGGCCGCCTGCCTTGAACCTGTTTGGACCTGGACTTTGCTTTTGCCTGCCGCCTGCCTTGAACCTGTTTGGACCTGGACTTTGCTTTTGCCTGCCGCCCGCCTTGAACCTCTGTTTGGACCTGGACTTTGCTTTTGCCTGCCGCCTGCCTTGAACCTGTTTGGACCTGGACTTTGCTTTTGCCTGCCGCCTGCCTTGAACCTGTTTGGACCTGGACTCTGCTTTTGCCTGCCGCCTGCCTTGAACCTGTTTTGAACCTGGACTTTGCTGTTGCCTTCCGCCTGCCTTGAACCTTTGTTTGGACCTGGACCTTGCCTTTTGCCATCTGTCTGCTGTCCATCCTGTGTACAGTCCTGCCTTCCTTAGGAAGTTCCTGTCCTGATTCTCCAGGTAAGATCAGAACTGTCTGGCTGCCAGACGTTGTTTGGCACAGGGGCTCACAGATCGTGGTATAGGCCTGACAGAAAGCCGAAGCCATGAGCTCGCCAGATAAGCCTGATCTGACCGACTTGGCCCAAGCCCTTCAACAACAGCAGGCCCAGCTTAACAGATTGTCTGGGGTACTACAAGATGTGTGCTCACAGATGTCAGCGCAGCGAGGACCGTCTCCCGGAGCAAGTAGGACATCTCCATCTCAACCTGCCTTTCGTCTGCCCGAACCTCCCCGGTTTGACGGCACACCCTCCGCATGCCGCGGATTCTTGAACCAATGTCAAATGCTCTTTGACATGCAACCTGCTTCTTTTCCTACGGACAAATTAAAGATTACCTACATTATTTCGTTACTCTCCGGTCCTGCCTTGGCATGGGCTTCACCACTCTGGGAACAACAGGATCCTCTCCTCTCAGAACTAGGAGAATTCCTGCGTCGGTTCCGCATGGTATTTGATGTTCCAGGGCGCCCCTCTTCTGCTGCAGGTGAGCTACTACGGATTCAGCAAGGGAACAGCTCGGTTGGAGCCTATGCTATTCGATTCCGCACCCTGGCTGCGGAACTTAAATGGAATCAAGAGGCTCTTATGGCCATTTTCTGGCAAGGCTTGAGTGGGCACATTAAGGACGAGTTAGCCGGCCGTGAAATTCCTAGCACTCTGGACGCTCTAATCTCTCTATGTATCCGGATTGATGTCCGCTTCCAGGAACGGGCACGAGAATAGGGTGCCTCTCGTCCGTCTCGAAGGATCTCCCCTCAAAGACAACGTACGGTCTGTCCTCAGGAAGCTGCGGGTCCGGCTGCGGAGGGATCGGAAGAGCCTATGGTGATTGGCAGGCACCGACTGTCAGCTGTTGAGCGGGCCCACTGGAGGGATAATAAATTATGCATGTACTGTGGGAAACCTGGTCATTTTGTGAAGGGGTGTCCCAACAAGCCGGGAAATGCTTAGACCCTAGCCTTGTGGAGGGGGTGGTTTTGGGTCAGTCAGGAGCCCTTCCGGATAATTTAATGACAGTACCGATTATCTTACTTTGGCAAGAATTCAGAATAAACACCCTAGCCTTGCTGGATTCAGGAGCAGGAGGCAACTTTATTGATGCTAGCCTACTTCAGGGGCTAGGAAGGCCAGTTATTCCCTGTAAACCAGCTCTGCAGGTGACTTCCATTCATGGCTCTACTCTTCCCCAGCCGATTACTCATCTCACCCTTCCGCTTTGGATGCAGGTGGGTCTTCTTCATCATGAGGAGATACAGTTTCTTATTTTACCTCAAGCCATTCATCCTGTAATATTAGGTATGCCCTGGCTGCGGCTGCATGCGCCCTGCATAGACTGGCCTTCGGGAGAGATCAGTCAATGGAGTACTCGTTGGTTTGAGACCTGTCTGACACCAGTGCACCCTCCTCCTACTAAGGTGCCAGCTCTACCTGGAATCCTCCATCCCTGTGAGGCCTGTCTTCCGAAGGAATATGATGATTTTTCTGATGTCTTTGATGCCCGGGAGGCAGATTCCCTCCCGCCCCATCGCCCTTTTGATTGTCCCATTGATTTGTTGCCAGGCACGATGCCTCCTAGAGGAAGATTATATGCCTTGTCCCGGGAGGAATCTGCAGCCATGCGGGACTACATTCGGGAGAATCTTCGTAAAGGATTCATTCGACCTTCTTCTTCTCCTGCCGGGGCGGGGTTTTTTTTTGTCTCCAAAAAGGATGGGTCCTTGCGACCCTGCATTGACTATCGAGGGCTTAACAACATCACAGTCAAGAACCGTTATCCTCTTCCGCTTATCCCGGAGCTTTTTGATCGACTCCAGGGGGCGGTTATTTTTACTAAGTTGGATCTCCGAGGGGCATACAACTTGATTCGTATCCGCCAGGGGGACGAGTGGAAGACTGCGTTTAATACTCACGAAGGCCATTTTGAGTATCGTGTCATGCCTTTTGGTCTTTGTAATGCCCCTGCTGTGTTTCAAGATTTCATCAACTTCATTTTCCGGGACCTCCTTTATTCTTCAGTCATTGTTTACTTGGACGATATTCTGATCTTCTCTGCTTCCCCTCAGGATCATCCCAGGCATGTGCGCACAGTACTTCAACGGCTCCGGGATCACCGACTGTTTGCCAAATTGGAAAAATGTGCGTTTCATCAATCCACTATTCCTTTTTTGGGACATATTATCTCTGCTGTTGGATTACAAATGGATCCTGCTAAACTACAGGCTATCCGTGACTGGCCTCTTCCCCAAGGTCTCCGGGCTCTGCAGCGTTTCCTTGGATTTGCTAACTACTACAGACAATTCATTCCCCATTATTCTCTCATCACGGCTCCTTTGACAGCTCTTACTCGGAAGGGTGCGGATGTTCGGCACTGGTCTCCAGCTGCTCTGGAAGCCTTTTCTACCTTGAAGACGGCTTTCTTGTCTGCATCTGTGCTCCGTAGTCCTGATGTCACGAAGCCTTTCATTGTGGAGGTGGATGCCTCTGCTTTGGGGGTTGGGGCTGTGCTGTCCCAGACGGCTTCTTCTGGTAGAAGACACCCTTGTTTTTTTTTCTAAGAAGTTTTCTCCAGCAGAGCGTAATTATACCATCGGTGACAGAGAGCTGCTGGCTCTGAAGCTCGCCTTTCAGGAGTGGCGATACCTGCTGGAGGGGGCTGCTCACCCTATTACAGTCATTACTGATCACAAGAACCTGCTTTATTTGCAAGATGCCAAACGCTTGAATCCCCGGCAGGCCCGATGGTCACTGTTTTTTGCTCGTTTTACCTTTCACTTGGTGTTCCGTCCCGCGGAGAAGAATATACAAGCGGATGCTCTCTCCCGAGCTTTTGATGTACCAGAGGAACCTGAGGAGCTCTATCCTATGCTCAATCCTGCTTGCCTTTCCCCTACTGTGGGGGCACCCGCCTGCCTTAAGACTCCTGTTCCTGCCCGGTCTCGTCGCAAGGTTCTTCAGTGGGGTCATTCTGCTGCTTTTTCGGGACATTTTGGGTTTCGTAAAACTTATCATCTTATTTCCCGCTATTTTTGGTGGCCGCACATGGCTCAGGAGATTCGGCAGTTTGTCTCTACATGTCCTACTTGTGCTCGTACCAAGTCTTTGCCAGGCAAGCCGTGGGGGCTTCTTCAACCATTGCCGGTACCCCAACTACCTTGGCAGGAGGTCTCGATGGACTTTATAACTGATCTTCCTTGTTCCAAGAGCAACACGATCATCTGGGTGGTGGTGGATCGTTTTTCCCGCATGGCGCACTTCGTACCCATGCGGTCCCTGCCATCTGTGGCGGCTCTTGCCTCCTATTTTATCCAGCACATTTTTCGGTTACATGGACTGCCGCAACGCATCATCAGTGATAGAGGTTCTCAATTCACCTCTAGATTTTGGAGATCTTTATGCTCAGCCTTTGGGGTTACCACGCATTTCTCTTCAGCTTACCATCCCCAGACCAACGGCATGGCAGAGCGTACTAACCAGACCCTTAAAGCCTTTCTCCGGGCCTTCACAAATGCTCGTCAAGATAATTGGACTGATCTCCTGTCCTGGGCTGAATTTGCCTACAACAATAGCTTCCATTCTGCTTCTCGGACATCACCCTTCTTTACTGTTTTTGGATGTCATCCTCGTCTTCCGCCTCCAATTCCTTTGACTGAGGCCTCTCCACTGATCCGGTCTACCCTCACCACCATTCATGCCACTTGGAGGACGTGTAATCCATTGGGTTGGTCGTGAGCCCTTGGGCCCTGGCCGAGGCTAGCAGGGCGCCAACCCAGGCCAAGGGGAGACCGACCCACCACCGCACACCCCAGCTACACAATACCCCCTAAGCTACCCCTCCCCACAGTCCCTCAGGAAGAAGGGAAATAGGCATACAGGCGGGCCTCGCGGCCGAACCGGAACCCACGCAGACAGAGCCATTTGTGCGAGCCTCACGGCTGAACTGGAACCCAATCACACACAGGGAGGGGTGAAAGAACCCAGAGGGCCCCAAGAGGCCAGACGCGCTGAAAACTAGCAATAGGGCAGAGGGGGAAACAAAGGACCAGAGCGGGCCACGCCCACGCAGGGGACTAGCGCAGGACAGGGAAACTAACACAGCAACCCCCCACCAGGGTAGGAGCCCCAGGCAGAAACCAGAGGAACCAAACACAAAAGGAAGGCAGAAAGCCTTTGCCTCAACCCCACTGTAGACAGAGGCACCCAGAACACAAAGGGTTAAGCTTGTAGAGCCAGCAGAGCGAGAGTGCCATAAATCAACAAACAATCAGAGGGAGTGAGGCCCATCCAAACAAACACATAGGCAGAGGCAGGAATACAATACACACAGTACACAAAGGGATAAACTCACTGAGCCAGCAGGCCGGGACACTGGGAAGAGAAATCTTTAAAACAAACAAACAAAGGAGAACGCTCTCACTCAGCCCAGAGCCCTGGAGGCTGAGCAATGCCCAGCCCCCACTAAACAAACGAGCAGCTGACCCTGATTACAGAGCTACGCACACACACACAAACACAGCAGCAGCTAACCCAGAGGGAAGGAAAAGAATACTCTAAATCAACACAGATCCCTGTCAGAACCTAGAGCACGTTCTGAGAGAAACCTATCAGGCTTTCCTGTTACCACCAAATAAGTAACGCAAAAGCAGAGAAACTCTTCAGCTGCAGGCTAAAGTACTATCCCCTGACGTCAGCACAACTCCTGGCAGCCAATCAGAAGAGACGTCCCCCCTCCCCCTCAGCCAAACCGGCAGAATCATAACAGGACGGTTCGTCAGCAGTTGGGGAGGGCGGCCGCACGGTATAAGCAGTTTGCTGACCGGCTTCGATGTGCCGCTCCCGTATTCCAGCCAGGACAGAGAGTATGGCTCAGTACCAAGTACCTCAAACTTCGTCTTCCCTCCCTTAAGTTTGCTCCTCGCTTCATCGGTCCATTTTCTGTGAAATCTAGAGTGGGGACGGTGGTCTATCATCTTCACTTACCTGGTAATCTTCGCATTCACAATGCTTTCCATGTGTCTCTGCTTAAGCCTTTTCGGACTTTCCACTGGCATCCTGCACCAAAGAAGATTCTGGTTCCAGACTCTGACCCTGATCCTGAGTTTGAGGTAAAGGAAATTCTTGATTCTAAATTCCAAAGAGGACGATTATTTTACTTGATCTCGTGGAAGAACTTTGGTCCTGAGGATAACTTCTGGGAGCCAGTTGATAATATCCTTGCCCCTGATTTGTTGCACGAGTTCCACTCTCGTTACCCTAAAAAACCAGGACCGAGACGGAGGAGGGGGGCTTACGGGGGGGGGGGGGGGGGTACTGTCACGTCCCTTACCTGTGCCACCCTGCCCGCAGTGATGCCTCGCTCCGCGAGCAGGAGAGAGCGGGGTATCGCTGGCTATGGGCGGTGTGTTCAGGGAGTCTTGCCTGCCTCCTGGACTGTGCCGGTTCGCCGCTATAGCGCTGTGGCGGCTGGAGAGCGCCGGCCATTTTGGCAGCGCCGGCGCTCACAAGCTGAAGAGTCTCTTCCGGGCGCTGGACCCGGGAGCATGGAGAACGCCCCTTCTGGGTCCGGATTGGCTGGTCGCGGCTGGACTCCGCCCTCTCTCTGTGACCAGCCTATCCAGAGCCCTGGGGCTGGTTGTAGGCTCCACCCCCCGGACAGCTGATGGTTGTCTTCCTGATGGAGGGGGCTATTTAAGTACAGACGCTGGCAGAACACTTTGCTTCGGCTTCTGCTTGTGTGGATTCCTGAGTTCTGTGTGTTTGGATTGTTTACCTGCCTTGAACCTGTTTGGACCCGGACTTTGCTTTTGCCTGCCGCCTGCCTTGAACCTCTGTTTGGACCTGGACTTTGCTTTTGCCTGCCGCCTGCCTTGAACCTCTGTTTGGACCTGGACTTTGCTTTTGCCTGCCGCCTGCCTTGAACCTGTTTGGACCTGGACTTTGCTTTTGCCTGCCGCCCGCCTTGAACCTCTGTTTGGACCTGGACTTTGCTTTTGCCTGCCGCCTGCCTTGAACCTGTTTGGACCTGGACTTTGCTTTTGCCTGCCGCCTGTCTTGAACCTCTGTTTGGACCTGGACTTTGCTTTTGCCTGCCGCCTGCCTTGAACCTGTTTTGAACCTGGACTTTGCTGTTGCCTTCCGCCTGCCTTGAACCTTTGTTTGGACCTGGACCTTGCCTTTTGCCATCTGTCTGCTGTCCATCCTGTGTACAGTCCTGCCTTCCTTAGGAAGTTCCTGTCCTGATTCTCCAGGTAAGATCAGAACTGTCTGGCTGCCAGACGATGTTTGGCACAGGGGCTCACAGATCGTGGTATAGGCCTGACACTCAGGAGTAACCTAAGGAAATACTTCACAGAAAAGGTGGTGAATTCATGGAACGGCCTCACAATGGAAGTAGTGGAGACAAAAACAGTGTCTGAATTCAAGAGAGCTTGGCACAAGTATATAGGATCTCTAAGGGAGTGACAGGGAGAGTAGATGGCATGGATGGGCAGACTATATAGGCCATATGGTCTTTATCTGGCTCTATTTACTTTTCTTAGTTATCTAGCAACTGGCACAATACTTCAAAAACAAAATAACAAACAATATCAAACCTTGCAAAGCCACAAATAAATATCACAGACTACCCTACAGGACTGTGAAACACATGATAACCACATCAAAGCTGAGAGAATATGGATCACGTTCAAACCACCCCAACTAAACACAGTAAAGACACTATTAACAAAATACATGAATGTATAATGTCTAGTTCACAAATGCCCCAACTACATGATGAAAAACTCACCAGAATGCTCTCAACTGACTGAGGTACCACATTATGAATCGACGAGGAGCTCAGCATTTTTCTTTTTAGCTCCAATGCTCTGGAATGCTCTTCAATCATATATCTGGTCAGAATTATCATTTGCTAATTTTAAAATCCAGCTTCAAACTCATTATTTTGAATTAGCTAAAGGTATAGGGTGACAGGGAAACTGGGGACCTAGCAGCCTCTTAATTTATTATGACTTTCTGCTTGTTGTGTATGAATGTGTACAGTGCTCAAAATTTTCAACATTTATCACAGGTACACTCAGGACCTATGTCAACATGGCCATGTTTTGCCATAGCTGCATCAGGACAACACCCCTGTTCTAGTCTTCAGCGTTGCATCTCATTAACAGATATACCATGCAGATCTCAAAAGGTGGAGGAGCAAAAGCGGGTCATAGGCATTCCTAAAATTTATGCACAGTGTTATAGAATATACTTGCTCTGTGCATGTTAGGCATGAGAATGTACTTGAAAACATGTCCCTAAAATCAGGAGCAGATTATATGTGCTTGAAGTTAGGAGTGTATCACTGCAGTGAGCTTCACTAATAATAATGTCTCTCTTTTTCATTAGCTTCATCATTATCTGAAGAACCTCCACTTTAAGAACGCTGTGGGTGAGGAGCTTTTTTTTTATGAGAATGGTGATCTCGCTATTGGTTATGATATTATAAGTCCAGTCTTTCTACCCAATGGGACATGGAGTAATGAAATTGTTGGAAGTTATAACCCTTATGCTCCACCAGAGCAGGAATTTACTATCTATGAAAAGTGGACAAGCACATTGACTAAGGTCAGATTTGAATTCAATTTAAGCTCCTCGCGCTGGCATTTAAGCCTCTTCACTTTGGCATACCCCCCCCCCCCCCCCCCCATTATTTCACTGCTGTCATTTCTCTTTACACTTCTTCTTGCCCTCTCCATTTTCTCTTTGCCTACCACCTTTCTATCCTGCTGGTCCATTTGTCTCATCTGGAATCTACACATCACTTTGCTTTCTTTTATCTGGTTTCCTGTCTTTGGAATGCCCTCCCACTAACCCTCCATTCTGAGCAATCTTTTGGACATTATGACATTTTGCTTTCTGAACTTAATTATAAAGGTATTGATGATAATATATTGGTTTAGAGGATTTTTGGTTTCTAGGTCATATAAAGTAAAACATAATGGAAAGTTATCAGATAGTTGGAGAAATCCTTGTAGGAGTCCCACAGAGATCTCCTTTGTCACCTACATTGTTTAACATATTCTTAAATTCTTTGGATTTGCAACTTACCACACTCTCTACAAAAGACATTACATGAAGTGATACCTGCAAGTGAGTCTTCTCTGGTGTTGCCCCCACCAGGCCTTTAATGGAAGAAGTAACTAACTTGTTAGTCTCACTCATACACACAAGGAGTGACATGGGCTGTATATATTTATTATTATTTATTTATTATTTACTTGGATTTTGCTCACACCTTTTTCAGTAGTAGCTCAAGGTGAGTTCCATTTAGGTACACTGGGTATGTCTCTGCCCCTGAAGAGCTCACAGTCTAATTTTGTACCTGAGGTAATGGAGGGTTAAGTGACTTGCCCAAGATCACAAGGAGTAGCAGTGGGATATCAAGACCAGTGCTCTAACCACTAGGCCACTCCTCCACTCCTACTGCAGCAGGACATGTTTATTCACTCCTGCCATAGCTGAGATAATATTTAACCATCTCTCTGACCTTACATGCATCTTTCTTTAATCTAGTCACCTTACTTTCTAACTCCTCTTACTCTCTTACCTATCTATGGGGTCCTTTTACTAAGCTGCAGTAAAAAGTGGTTTACGGTAGTGTAGGCGCAGGTTTTGGGCGCGTGCAGAAATATTTTTCAGTGCTCATACAAAAAATGCCTTTTTTGACAAAAATGGACGTGTGGCAAAATCAAAATTGCCGTGCATCTATTTTAGGTGTCTGACCTTACCGCCAGCCATAGACCTAGTGGTAAAGAATCTGCACGGTAATGAGCTACATGCGTCAGATGCCACTTGCCATGCATCTGCTACACGCGTCTGAAAATAGAAAATATTTTGCAGACGCACGCCAAAAATAAAATTACTGCAAGAGGCACCTGGTAGTCGGGCAGTAAGTTCATTTTGGCGCACGTTGGGCACACATAGATGCTTACACAGCTTAGTAAAAGGGGCCGTTTATCTTTGCTTATACCTTTCACTGTCAATTCAAATGTTCTATTACGTATTGTGTTGACATTGTAAGTAGTATACTAGCAGGCTCATTTTCGAAAGAGAAGGACGCCCATCTTTCGACACAGATCGGAAGATGGGCATCCTTCTCACAGGGTTGATTTTGGACGTCCCCAACTGCTTTCCATTGTGGGGATGACCAAAGTTCACGGGGATGTGTTGGAGGCGTAGCGAAGGCGGGACTTGGGCATGCCTAACACATGGGCGTCCTCGACCCATAATGGAAAAAAAAGGGTGTCCCTGACGAGCACTTGGACGACTTTACCTGGTCCTGTTTTTCTTTCGACCAAGCCACAAAAAGGTGCCCAAACTGACCAGATGACCAATGGAGAGAATCAAGGACCACTTCTCCTTACTCTCCCAGTGGTCACTAACCCCCTCCCACCCTCAAAAACACCTTTAAAAATATTTTGTGCCAGCCTCTATGCCAGCCTCAAATGTCATACTAAGGTCCATCACAGCAGTATGCAGGTCCCTGGAGCAGTTTTAGTGGGTGCAGTGCACTTCAGACAGGCGGACCCAGGCCCATCTTCCCCACCTGTTATACTTGTGCTGGTAAATGTGAGCCCTCCAAAACCCATCAGAAACCCACTGTACCCACATCTAGGTACCCCCTTCACCCGTAAGGGCTATGGTAGTGGTTTACAGTTGTGGGTAGTGGGTTTTGGGGGGAGTTTGGGAGGCTCAGTACCCAAGGTAAGGGAGCTATGTACCTGGGAGCAATTTGTGAAGTCCACTGCGGTACCCCCTAGGGTGCCCGGTTGGTGTCCTGGCATGTCAGGGGGACCAGTGCACTATGAATGCTGGCTCCTCCCATGACCAAAGGGCTTGCATTTGGTCGTTTATGAGATGGGCGTCCTTGGTTTCCATTATCGCCGAAAATCAGAAACGACCAAGTCTAGGGACGACCATCTCTAAGGACGACCTAAATGTCAAGGTTTGGGCGTCCCCGACCGTATTATCGAAATGAAAGATGGACATCCATCTTGTTTCGATAATACGGGTTTCCCCGCCCCTCCACCAGGACGTTTTGCGAGGACGTCCTCAGCAAAATTTGGGCATCCCTTTTGATTATGCCCCTCCACGCCATCCTTTGTATCGTTATTTGAATATTTTTACTACTGTAATTGTCTATTGCTCATGTTTGATGTATTCTTATTGTACACCACCTTGAATGAATTACTTCAAAAAGGCAGTAAATAAAACCTAATAAATATTAAATAAATACATGAGAGGGTTACATTACTTACAGTAATGCTGAGGATATTACAGTGTTAATTCCAATTTACTCATCTATAAATTCAGTATCATCAGGTATTAAAAGATGTTTAACATTGATTAGATCCTGGATGTCATGCTATCGACTCAAGTTAAACACTGATATGACCAAATGTTTTACTTTTTGATAACAATCCTGACCCTTTAGTGGACCATATAATGGTAGATCAAATTAGGTATTCACTTTCTTCCTTTACAAAGACACTGGGGGGTTTATGTTGACCAGAATTTATCCCTTGACTCTAAACTCAATGCTCTGACTACGAGTTCCTTCTTTCTTTTGAGGAATTTAAGATGCATAAGAAAGTATTTTGAATTTGAGTTGTTCAGATTATTAGTACAGGCGTTGCTTTTGTCCAAGTTAGACTATTGCAATCTTATATATTTGGGTGTGCCTAGACAAGTTATCCAGCAATTGCAAACAATCCAGAACACTGCAATCTGATTAATGTTTTCACCACAGAAGCAGGATAAAGGTTCTTCATATTTTGTTGAGTTACACTGGTTGCTTATAGAGGTGAGGACCATGTTCAAACTCTTTTGCTTTTTATATGATTCTAAATGGTGAATGCCCAAATTATATAATGGATCATATAAAATTTATTTCCAATAATAGGGAAAGAAGATGATTTCACAATTCACTTTTTGTCCTTCTGTCTATTAAGGGAGTGAAGAGACTTCTTGCAGTTCAAGCATTGAGGTCTTGGAGTGATTTTAATATTTATTGTGCTGCTCAGTTTTCTTTTTTTCTTAGTGAAGAAAAATGTAAAACCTGTCTTTTTAGAGAAGTTTGTTAAAATTAGTTCTTGAATAAGATTCTCTGTTTTTTGCTTCCCAAGAGACACGCTCGTTTTTTAGGGGCCTTTTGTGGGATAATGCGGGGTATAAATGTACCTAAATAAATAAATAAAAGGTAAGTACCACCGGGCTACCACAGCAGCCCCATGATAGTTCTCACCCCCAGTGTACACCATCACCTAATGAACTGAACAAAATCCCCATATGCATCATGGACAAACAAATACACTACAAACAACTGGAAGAACCAAATTACAGCCCGCATAACAAAATAGAGACAAAACAAACAGCCAACAACAAAAAGACAAGCCAGAACAATACACAACAAGATCACAACCTTAAAACAGACAGACAACTACAGATTATCAAACACATCAAAATCAGTTACGATACATACACCAAGATACCTATAGGATATATAAATGCACGATCAGCAGTCAATAAAACAACCCTACTGAGAGTCTGGATTGAAAATGAAAAACTAGGCTTATTACTCATAACAGAAACATGGATACACCTAGAAGATGACCCAGTTCTGCTGGACCTATGCCCACCAGGATAAAAAACAATACACATCAACAGAAACAAAAAGAAAGAAGGGGAAGTCGCAATAATATATAAATCCACTATCACAGTTGAGCTGATCGCTAAACATTTATCCTCAGCAAAAAAAATTTTGGCATGCAAAATCACTGACACAACACTCACCAGTCAACAATGTATCATACTGTTCTATTGACCCCCAGGTAGCTGGACAAATGCCTGAGACAATTTCATGGACTTTGTATCAAACACCTTCACAAACAAACAAAATGTTCTACTAATTGGCAATATCAATCTGCACCTAGACAAACAAAACAACCCCAACACAAAAACCCTAACAAACTTCCCCAATCAATGGAACTTCACTACAGTACAAGGCAACTCATCAGACATAAAAGGACACTTATTGGACATACTAGCCCACAGATTACCAGCAAACAACAACCACACAATAGAAAACAACAAATGGGAAGAGGTACCGTGGTCAGACAAGCTTACTTTTACACTGCAATGGAAAGTGAATGGAAAAAAAACAGAAAACCAGGACCACCACACACATTCACGACCAGAGGAAAGGTGGACAACCACAGCTTCTGGACAACAGTGATGAATGAATATAAGAATTTAGAACCAAATGACACCCATTTCATGAGGAACTGGGATGAAACATGCAAAAACACACTGGATAACATAGCACCACTTAAAACAAAAATAAGACCCTGGTTCAATGAAGAGCTACTGCAGATGAAAAAACTATAAGACATAAGCATCGCCACACTGGGACAGACCAAAGGTCCATCTAGCCCAGCACCCTGTCTCCGACAGTGGCCCATCCGGGTCACAGTCACCCAACAAGATACGCAGAGCAAAGCATTTTGTACTGCTTGTCCCAGGAATAGTGGATTTTTTCTACGTCCATTTAATAACATTCTATGGCCTTTTCCTTCAGGAAGTCGTCCAAACCTTTCTTAAACTCTGCTAAGCTAACCGCCTTAACCACATTCTCTGGCAACGAATTCCAGAGCCGAATTACGCGCTGTGTAAAGAAAAATTTTCTTTGTTTTAAACTTACTGCACTCCAGCTTCATCGCATGCCCCCTTGTCCTAGTATTTTTGGAAAGCGTAAACAGATTTCCATATCTATCTTTTCCACTCCACTCATTATTTTATATACTCCTATCATATCACCCCTCAGCCATCTTTTCTCCAAGCTGAAGAGCCCCAGTCGCTTTAGCCTTTCCTCATAGGAAAGTCGTCCCATCCCCTTAATCATCTTTGTTGCCCTTCTCTGCACCTTTTCTAATTCCACTATATCTTTTTTGAGGTGCGGCGACCAGAATTGAATACAATACTCTAGGTGCGGTCGTACCATGGACCGATACAGTGGCATTATAATATCCTCATTTTTGTTTTCCATCCCTTTCCTGATAATACCTAACATTCTATTTGCTTTCTTAGCCGCAGCAGCACACTGAGCAGAAGGGACTTATAATGAAGGAGACTAGAAAGAATATGGGCCAAAAATAAAACAGAAATAAGCAAAGACATATGGAGAAAAGCCATAAGAACATACAAACATACTACAAAGAAAGCCTAAGCGAAATAGTTCAACACATACACAAATTCAGCACAGATGAATCTGAAAAAAATATTTGAACTCATGAACAGTCTACTGAAAACACAGGACATAGTGGCATCAACTGAAACGCCACCTACAGCAGATGAGCTAGTACAATATTTCCATCAAAAAATAACAAAGACAAGATCTAACCTCGCGATACTGCAAACATCCATCACTGACTTCTTACAAGACTGTGAAACCAACAACACTGATACCGTGGCAGACAGAATCTGGTCTGCATTCGAATCACCCAAAATGAGCACAGTAAAGGCACTACTGACAAAATATGCACATATGAAATGTCTGCTAGAAAAATGCCCTAACTACATGATGAAAAATCCACCAGAATGGTTCATCGAATGCAGCACCAAACATATCACATACATGTTAGGAGAAAGCCAATTCCTAAAAGATAAAGGCAAAATCATAGTCACACCAATCCCCAAGAACACAACCAACAAGATCAGCGATCTCACAAACTGTAGACCGCTTTTAACCAAAATGAAGGAAGGATTAGTAACACAACAACTAATGGAATACCTTACAAAATTCTCAATCCTACACAAATCCTAATCAGGTTTCAGACCACAATACAACATTGAAACAACCCTGATAACAAAGTTCAGAAGCATAATAAGCCAAGGATGGATTATACTATTGATGCAATTTGACATGTCAAGAACATTCGACCTAGTAGATCACGAAACACTGATGACCCTGCTCGACTACGTGGAAGTCAACGTACAGTGGCCGCATTGTTCAGTGGCTTCCTAAAGACCAAATCCTACATTGTAAAGATGTCCAACCAGTTATCAACCCCCTGGACCTTCAAGTGTGGGGTACCACAGGGTTCTCCAATATCACCAACACTATTTAATATAATGATGGCTCCACTCAGGAAAAAAACTGGAGTTAATGGGCTTTAACCCATTCATTTACATGAATGATATCACCATCAACATACCTAACAACAATAATATCACAGAAATAATGGACAAAGTTAAAATAGGACAGGACCTTAAGGAAAACTGGGCTGAAACCTTCAAACTCAAATTAAACAGGGACAAAACCAAATTCATGGTTCTGTCAAACCCACATAATCCCATAGCCCACCAAAACTTTACAATCAACCACCAAACATACCAAATTGAAACACAATTTAAAATACTGGGAATCATTCTTGACAAACTTCTTACACTAGATAGTTATCAGCAGTAACAACAAAATGCTTCAGAACACTATGGAAAGGATCAGAGACTATTTTCCTAGACAATCATTCTGTGTAATGGTACAATCGACGATACTATCACAACTAGATTACTGCAATGCAGTATATTTTGGCTGCAAGGAAAGTGCACAGAAATCCTTCTAAACTGTCCAAAACAGAACAGCAAGACTAATTTTCAGGAAGTCAAAATATGAAAGAGCTACCCCACTACTCAAAACTCTACACTGGCTGCCAATCAAGGCAAGTCTGATCTTCAAAGTGTGCACCATCATCTACAAAGTATTATTCAGTTTGGCTCTAGAATAGATGCTAAACTTGATAGAACTATCTCCAAGAAACGTAAGTCCTGAAACCAGAACTTACATGGCCAGATTCAACTACCTGGATTCCAAATGGTGGAACACAATACCAAAGATCACAAGAAGCATCACAAACTATCTCCTTTTCAGAAAAGAACTGAAAACATACCTCTTTAAAAATTGTCTACTATAAATAATATAACACTACCTTCATTATAAGTCCCTAACTAAAATGTAAACTGTAATTTGTAAACCAGAAACATGTCTCAACTTAACTGTAAAACACAAACCAATACTGTAACTGTTAACCAGAATGTAATTTGTAAGTAACTTTGAACCAAAACTTGTTTGTGGATAACAGTGGGCTACTAGAATTCATTAAATAAATAAATAAATAAGATGGATTTGGATAGGCTGGTGTGGGCTTTGACAGCATCTTCAGCAGTTTGAACCTAAGGAAAGAGCCAGGCAGACTACAATGGTCTACATCCCAGAAATGCCAAAAAAAAAGACAATTTTCAAGTATTTTATATCACATTCATCGTTGGATTAACCATGGTGATAATGAGTGTGACTGTTGGGCAGACTGGATAGACCATTCAGATCTTTATCTGTCTTTATTTACTATGTTGCAATGTTACCATGACTGCAAAAAGATACGCTAAATTATCTGCATATCTTCAGGCTATATTCAATATTAATAGTTATACAGTTTAGCCTGCTGACTACACCGGCCTAACTTTATATAGATAAGTTATCAATTGAAATTAGACTTGCTATTTCTGCAGTGTAATTTAATATCATTGGATAAGTTATCCTGACAGTAGCTGTATAGTATTGCTGTCTGTATAATATTAGGCCATGGTCCTGGAACAACCTTGCTGGATTCTCACATATCAAATTAAATTTGGCCAAAATATATCCATTTGACAAGGCAACAAGTTTAAACAAAAAATGCCTACTTACCTGAATGAAACTCACTCTGGATAAAGGTATTAGCTAAATGATAACGAAACAAAAGTACAGTGCACTCCATTTAAGTACACGTCGGATAAGCGCATGCTCTGTTTAACTGCATGCCATACTTCGGTCCCGTTTTTGGCGCCATCAATGTCTATGGGGACAAACTTCGGTTTAGCGCACCACTGATAAGTGCAAGATTGGCTTATATGCATGGTTTAAGACCGCTCCTCTGCAGGAAAGACTCCGCATAAGCGCACACATGGAATATGGAAGCCAATTGGCGCGTGAAAACCAACGAGATTTCAAATTTACCGCCTCTTTAACTGGCACAGGCAGAATAAGCGAAAGAATGTTGTTAGAGTGTACACTGGGGTCGTCGTCGTGCAACTGGCTGAACGAATAGAAGTTCTTAAAAAATTAGAAAACAAACAAAGTCAAGCATCTATTGTTAAAGAATATTGTGTCAATCCCAGTCAAATTTCATGTATCTTGAAGCAGAAAGACCAGCTTCTGGAAGACTGGCAAAAAAATACAAATCCACAACGGAAACGCAAATGGGCAGGAAAAGCTGAGGAGGTAGAAGATGCTCTTCTTCGGTGGTTTTCTCAAGTCAGGAGCAGACAGTTTCCTGTCAGTGCTCCACTGCTTATGAAGAAAGCTAATCAGCTAGCTGAAAGTCTTGGACTAACTGAATTCAAAGCCACTGTTAGATGGTTGGAAAGATGGAAGGAGAGGAACAACATAAAATTCAAGAAACAGCATGGTGAAAAACAAGACGCTGATGACTTTGGTGCTGAAAATTGGGTTGTTTCAGTTCTTCTTGAATGAGTTTGCAGCTCATGACATTTTCAATGCTGACGAAAACGGTCTGTACTGGCGAGCGATTCCTGATGGAACACTTGCATTCAAACAAGCCGAAACTACAGGAGGTAAAACGTCAAAGGACCGACTGACGATCCTCCTTTGCTGCAATATGGATGGGAGTGAGAAGTTGGAACCCCTTGTCATGGGAAAGAGCAAACAGCCCCGTTGCTTCAAGAATGTTAAGCAACTTCCTGTGTCATACAAGGCTAATGCAAATTCATGGATGACTGGGGAAATTTAGCAGTGCTAAAGAAGTTAGACACTAGAATGCAGGCACAAAAGTGTCAGATTTTGTTGCTTTGTGATAATTGTGCTGCACACAGTGATGATGTCAGGCTGTCTAACGTCAAGGTGGTCTTCCTGCCACCAAACACTACCTCCCTGATCCAACCTATGGATCAGGGCATAATAACCAATTTCAAACAACATTATCGGACTCTTGTGCTACGTCATCTGATGAGCGTTATGGATGACCAGACTGGCAAGGATAAACCTGCTGTTGAACTGTCTCGTAATCTATCACTGTTGGATTCCCTACATATGCAGAAAGAAGCCTGGAATCATGTTACACAGGCAACCATTGTGAACTGCTACAAGCAGGCAAGCTTTGTTAAGGATGTGGAGAGAGACGAAACAGATGCAGCTGTTGCAAACGCGTCAGATTAACAGGCTATTGACATCCCAGCCGGTGTTACTGAAGAGGAGTTACATCACTACGTAGCTGTTGATTACGATCTACAAACAGCTGACGACAGCACTGATGTCCAGATATGCGCCTACACGCAGGCAACGGCTGATGATGAAACAGATGATGAAATGAGCAGCGAGGCACATGCTGACGAAATTCAACAACCTCCTGTCACTTTTGCAAGAGCACTGGAGAGTCTCAACACCATGCGGGCCTATCTGGAGGCCACTGGATGTCAGTGCTATGACAGATTTTACCATCTGGCAGACGTAGTCTATGGAACTCACAGGCACAAGAGTGTACAGAGGACTATGACTGATTACTTCAAGTAAGCCTAACGTCAGTTAACAGAGACTGTATATTGTATGTATAATAAACAGTACTGTACATATGTTTATCAGATGTCAAGCTTCTTTTTTGGGTCACAACAGTTAAGTGCACGCTCCGGTTAACTGCATGTATTTCTTTGGTCCCAGACCCTTGCACTTAAGCGGATTGCACTGTACTTATATAGTAAGCAACCAATAGTGAGCAGATCCATTAGGTACATTTTCAGTCTTAGAGGTAGAAAAGTAGGCTACAAGGACAAAACCTAGAAGTCCTTTTCTCATAGCGCAAGCTTTACTAGGAGAGAGAGAATTCAAAGTTACTTGAGAAAGCAGAGGTATTTTCTCATACTTTTAATCAAACTTAAGGGTGAACAGCATAGGAAGATTGCTCAAAACATTCCTCAATCAGCCTGAATGACTGATTCCAGGCCAAACTTATTTCATATTATTTATATTTCCAATTAAAATGGAGCACATACTGACCTCTTTATTTTACTGAATAGCTTGGTAATGAGCTGGCAAACTAAATGGGAAAACTAGCTCATATTTAGACAGAAAAGTAACACTGCATTTACAAAGTCATAATCCAGTATTATGACAAGTTATTCAGATTTTTTCCTCAATCCTCAGATACCTCCAGAGTCCAGATGCAGCCCGAGTTGCCTTCCTGGGTTCAGAAAATTAACCAGGGAAGGAGAGCCTGTCTGCTGCTATGACTGCATCCCCTGTCCAGAGGGCGAGGTCTCCAACCAAACTGGTGAGTGATTTCATGTTATCATGAGACACACTCATGGGCACTTTTTAGTAGCTAATCAGGCACATATTCAGCCTTTATTGAAGACCCAAAATGGGCTAGAAAATATGCATGCATTCCTGTCTTTTGCAAAACATCACCAGAACTGAGCACATCCTGATCTAGACATCTCAATTGCAAATCTCAGTTTTAATGTAAAATGGGTCTTCACATGTCCTAGTGGAATACCTTATGTC
Organism: Microcaecilia unicolor; assembly: GCF_901765095.1. NCBI lineage: Eukaryota > Metazoa > Chordata > Amphibia > Gymnophiona > Siphonopidae > Microcaecilia > Microcaecilia unicolor. The sequence continues at coordinate 236,976,457 of NC_044033.1, forward strand.
TAGTCCAAAAATACCAGCTGGATACCATTAGCAAAACTAATCACACCCCAATTGAATAAGACATATGGAATCCTTTAAAAGCATACTGTTGTAATGCAAGTACTTCTAAGAGATAATGCATGATTTCATTTCCAGTAAGCTCATCGTTCATTACTTGTTTAGTATTTGCTACTGTCTGTCATTTTAAAACAAGCCTTATTTATAAGGAAAAAGTTACCATCCTATAACAGATGCTATTCGTGAGATAATGGGACAATATTTTTCATTCTCAGATATGGACGCTTGTATGAAATGCCCAGAGGACCAATGGCCCAATCAGAAGAAAGATGCCTGCATCTTGAAAGTGATAACCTTCCTATCCTATGAAGAGCATTTGGGGATAACTTTGACTTTCATTTGCATTTTCTTAATTCTTATTAATACTGGCATTTTGGGGATCTTTATTCATTACAAAGATACCCCCATAGTAAAAGCCAACAACCGACAACTCAGTTACATTCTTCTCATTTCCCTCATGCTCTGCTTCCTCTGCTCCTTGGTATTCCTCGGCCACCCTGACAAAGTGACCTGTATTCTCCGACACACTGCCTTTGGGATCAGTTTCTCCATTGCTCTCTCCTCAGTATTGGCAAAAACCATCAATGTTTTCATAGCCTTTCATGCCACAAAGCCTGGAAGCAAGCTCCGGAAATGGATGGGTTCCAGGATCTCAATTTTTATAATCCTTTTCTGCTCCCTTATACAAACTATTCTGTGTCTTGTTTGGTTGTTCATTGCTCCCCCATTCCCATATCTTAATATGAGATCAGAAACTGGAACAATACTAACTGAATGTAATGAAGGGTCAATAGTTGCATTTTACTGTGTTCTGGGATATCTGGGATTTTTGGCTGGTATCAGCTTTATTGTAGCTTTCCTTGCAAGAAATCTACCTGACAGGTTTAATGAGGCCAAGAACATTACCTTCAGCATGTTGGTGTTTTGCAATGTCTGGATCTCCTTTATTCCAACGTACCTGAGCACCAAGGGCAAGTACATGGTGGCAGTGGAGATGTTTGCTATCCTTGCCTCCAGTGCTGGACTTCTGGGCTGTATCTTTTTCCCTAAGTGCTACATTATTCTGCTGAGACCTGAAAGGAACAGCAGAAAATGCTTATCAAAAAACTAGAATTATTAATATTTATATCAGTGGCATAGCCACAGGTGGGCCTGGGTGGGCTGGGTTCCACCCACTTAGGGCTCAGGCCCATCCAACAGTAGCACATGGTAATGAAAATGCTGCTCTCCACAATACAGGCACCTTCGCATGCTCAGTTTTCAGCACACACCTGCTGCAGACTACCAAGGTGGAGAATGGAGAGAAGCATTTTCCCACCAGCTGAGATATTTTTTTGATGTAGGGGTGGGGGAGAGAACATTTGGTGCCCACCCACTTCTTGCCTAGGCCCACCCAAAATCTGCTGTCTGGCTACGCCCCTGATTTATATAAACATAGTAACATAGTAAATGATGGCAGATAAAGACCTGTATGGTCCATCCAGTCTGCCCAACAAGATAAACTCATTTACATGGTATGTGATACTTTACATGTATACCCGAGTTTGATTTGTCCTTGCCTTTCTCAGGGCACAGACCGTAGAAGTCTGCCCAGCACTGTTCTTGTACTAAGTTCTGAAGCTAACGTCAAAACACCTTAAAATTTACACTCAAGCCCATCTCTATCTATTCAGTCACAATCAGGGCATAGACCATAGAAGTCTGCCCAGCTCCCATTTTGTTTCCCAATTACCGGCATCACTACCCAATCCCCGCTAAGATTCCATAGACCCATTCCTTCTTAACAGGATTCCTTTGTGTTTATCCCATGCATGTTTGAATTCCATTACCGTTTTCATCTCCACCACCTCCCGTGGGAGGGCATTCCACATATCTACCACCCTCTCCGTGAAAAAATACTTCCTGACATTAGTCCTGAGTCTGCCCCCCTTCAACCTCAATTCATGTCCTCTAGTTCTACCTCAATTCAAGTCATCTAGTTCTACATTAAAGGATGGATTAAATCAAATATTGTTATCATTTGTAGTGGTCAATAATAAAGTTGTTGGTGTTATCTTTTTATTGTAATAAACTGATTTCTAGATCATCCTCCAAACATCAGGGAACAGTGCAGTAACCCTTGGGGGCTATTTTGGAAAGGGGATGGATTTGATATATTGCCTTTCTGTGGTTACAATCAAATCAGTTTATACAGTTACTTATTTTGTCCCTTGGGCAATGGAGGGTTAAGGGGTCCTTTTAAAAAGGTGCACTAGCTTTTTTAGCATGCATTAAAAATAAGCACGCGCTAAACGTTAGAGACATCCATACATTTCTTAGGGTGTCTCTAGCGTTTAGGATGTGCTAATCATTAGCACACACTAAAAACGCTAGCACACCTAAGTGACTTGTCTAGAGTCAAAAGGAGCTGCATTGGGAATTGAATCTATTTCCTCTGAGAGAGATAGCAGTGCCAGAAATCACTGTGGGGGTGGTGGGGGAGGGGGGAAGAGTGGAATTGGAACTTCCTGAATTATTTCTAAGCTTGATTCTGAAAGGGGAAAGGGGAGAGAGGAAGGGGCAGAGACTTGATATACTGCATTCCTATGGTTACAATCAAAGCAGTTTACATATTATATACAGGTACTTATTTTGTGAATGGAGCAATGGAAGGTTAAGTGACCTGCCCAGAATCAGAAGGAGCTGCAGTGGAAACTGAACCCAGTTCCCCTGGTACTCAGCCTACTGCACTAACCATTAGGCAAAGAGGGTTCCAACAGTACTTTTTTCAAAATCTTTTTTAAACACAGATAATTTCAATGAGGAAGGTAAAATGCCAGAATGGAGACTTGTATTCATTTTAAATAGAATAAATTAATGGAGAGAATTGATAATATAGGGTCATTTTCAGAAGAAGTGGGATGTGAAGCCGAATACATTTTTGATTATCTGACAGAGGAGACGGAACTGAATGATGACCAACACACCATATGAATGACCAGAGAGGCGACAAAATTCAAGGTATCAGCTTGGATGTGACTAGATAGGAAAAAAAGCAGATGACAAAAGAGACCTCACTGTCTGGACTGATTAAAGATGATGGCAAAGGAGAGCCATCTAGATTGAAACATTGACATACATTTAAGATTTTATCAGGGAAGAAAGCAGCTAATGAATTTGCCATAGGTAGCAATGTAGGATCTAACCTAGGAGACTCATCTTTCCCTAACAGCTTCTGTACCACATAGAAAAGTTCCGTACCTGGAGAAGAACTAGTTTCTATCCCCTTCATTCCATGTAGTGTACCAAAAGTTAGACACCAATTCAGCAAGTAGTTTCCGCTGTACAACACACCAAAATGGGGGTGAAATGGGAGATATTTGTGTAAGTGCACTTAAGCCCTATATGGTATGTAACTAGGGCATTTTCGAAAGAGAAGGGTGCCCATCTTCTGACACAAATCGGGAAATGGACGTCCATCTCTAAGGGTCACCCAAATCGGCATAATCGAAAGCCGATTTTGGGCGTCCTCAACTAGTTTCCGTTGCGGGGACGACCAAAGTTCATGGGGACGTGTCAGCAGTATACCGAAGGCAGGACGGGGGCGTGATTAACAGATGGGCGTCCAGGGCCGATAATAGAAAGAAGAAGGGCATCCCTGACGAGCATTTGGCTGACTTTACTTGGTCCCTTTTTTTCAGGACCAAGTCTCGAAAAGGTGCCCAAACTGACCAGATGACCACCGGAGGGAATCAGGGATAACCTCCCCTTACTCCCCCAGTGGTCACCAACCCCCTCCCACCCAAAAAAAACTTTAAAAACATTTTCCAGCCTCTATGCCAGCCTCAAATGTCATACCCAGCTCCATCACAGCAGTATGCATGTCCGTGGAGCAGTTTTTAGTGGGTGCAGTGCACTTCAGGCAGGTGGACCCAGGCCCATCCCCCCCCACCTGTCACATTTGTGGTGGTAAATGTGAGCCCTCTAAAACCCACCAGAAACCCACTGTACCCACATGTAGGTGCCCCCCTTCATCCCTAAGGGCTATGGTAGTGGTGTACAGTTGTGTGGAGTGGGCATTGGGGGGCTCAGCACCAAAGGTAAAGGAGCTATGCACCTGGGAGCTATTTTTGAAGTCCACTGCAGTGCCACCTAGGGTGCCCAGTTGGTGTCCTGGCATGTGAGGGGGACCAGTGCACTACGAATGCTGGCTCCTCCCATGACCAAATGCCTTGGATTTGTTCGTTTTTGAGATGGGCGTCCTCGGTTTCCATTATCGGTAAAAACTGAAGTTGCCCATCTCTAAGTTCGACCATAACATTTAGGTCCACCATCTCTTTCGACCTAAATGTTGAGATTTGGGCGTCTCCGACCATATTATCGAAAGGAAAGATGGACGCCCATCTTGTTTCGATAATACGGGTTTGCACGCCCCTTTGCAGTGCCGTCCTCAGAGATGGGCACCCTTAGAGATGGGCGTCCCAGTTCGAAAATGCCCCTCTATGAGGTCTAATATATAATTACAATGGAGGCATTCACCTGGCAAGGGCAGGGGCAGGTTCCAAGGAGTAAAAGATGACACACAACTTTACTCCTATAAGGAGAACATAAATCCTTTAATCAATGCACCCAACTTGACCCAAGGGTCCGTGTTTCGGCGGGGGATACCGCTTGCATCAGGGGTCACATACAAATTGTTCTAGATTGCAATGCTCTTACATGTGGTGCTAAGGGAGGAAAGTCTGATGAAAAGCAGAGAAATACAAATTGAAACAGAGTATCACTGTTTCTCGGTGACAAGTAAAACCTCTGTTCTCCTGGGTGTATCTCCAAGCAATATATGCAAGTTATAGGATACTGTCAGTTGCACATGCTGGATGCCACATTTGACGTTACATAAGTGAGTGCACCTAAATGTTGGTGCTTAGCTGTCGACTTATGCTAGTATCTATAACAGATTTGGCATGAACATTTGCCATTATAGAATACTAGCTAAGTTTTAGATTTTTGGCACTTAACTTTTCGTGCCCTTTGTAAAATTGTCTCCTATATATTTAGAGAAATAATCAAGTTTTTACTGACTATCATAGCTTGATATTCTCTGAGTCATACCTTGAATAGCTCAAGATAATCTTTGGTTTTAAATTTCCTCCATACCTTTCGGCTCTTCTCAGTTGTCTGTAAACAAAAACCATCATGAAACCATGGATTTCCCTTCTTACCATGAACAACTAAGACTTACCAGGAACCATCATATTGAGGGCAGGATTGCATTGTGACTTTTCTGGGCCCTTGCCACTTTTGCCTTTATAGGTTTCTCCCACAGTGGCTTTTAATATATGACTGAGCTTTTAATTTGAACTTGTATGTATATTTTATTTGTTTATCTGCATTCTGTTTATTGTATATATTTTCAAGGCTGAAAGGTAAGGCATGAAAATAAACAACTTATATTTCATTTTTATTCTTTCCGATTAAAAAAAATTAAAACATTTTCGTGGCCCCTAGGCATTGTGCCTAATGTGTTTAATGGATAACTCTGCCCTGGTTGAGGGTCTCAGAAAAGAGAGAATTCCAAATGGATGGCTGTGCTTCAAATAGGGGAAAAAATTATCAGGAAAAAGATAAAGGGTGTAATCCAGCTGGCAGTGGCCACCATTTAACAAAATACTGATTGCCGCCAGCTGAATATTATCCCCATGTGTGTATGGAGCCACAGATAGAGCCACAAGGCAGAGCAACAGACTAAAGAAGCAACTTTATCCAAAGACCCAACACAGCCCATGTTTTGGCAAATGCCTGCATCAGGGGTTGGGTAACATTCCAAGCAGGATATATCTTCCTTTGAACATCTTCACTTCATAACAAATGAGGGTACAAATGCACCCACTTCAAGTGTCTAAAGCAAATAGGCAGAACATCCTGCATCATGCAAGAAACAAAATCCGGCAGAACTTCCTGCATCATGCAAGAAATTGTGCAAGTACTTCACAAATCTGCCCAAACTATGCTCCTAAACATACCTACAGTGTGTGTAAAAGTGTATATCTTCTTGTCAGCACCCATAATTTTATACACTATGGACCAAATTCTGTAAATGGTGCCGAAAAAACCCATGCTAAACACTATTCTATAAATGGTGATCAAAGTTAGGCACTGTTAATAGAATAGCGCTTAGCTCTGGGATCCAAGCCTAACTTTAGATGTGAGGATTTACAGCAACTAAACCCTGGTGTAAATCTTTGTGCCTAAATTAAATGCAGACCCTCTCCCCCTTTTAAATAACAGTGGTATATAATGTCCCCTTTTGGATCTGCACATAACTTTTATGTGCAGATCCTGTGCCTAAAAATGTGCACGTAAATTTTAATTGATGCCAATTAGCACCAATAATTAATTACCACCCAATTATCTATGCTAATTGGCTTGGTATTCAATTAAATTGCACATGCAATTCTGAGCACCATATATAGAATTTGAAGCATATCATAGGGTAATTCTATAAAAGTCCTATTCTGTGGATAAAACAGGATTTACCTATAGAAACAAAAATGGCAAAATTACCCCCTTGAAGTCCACAAGTTTGTAGATGAATCAATAGGAAACCTGGGAGCCCCAAATAATAATGCATTGGACATAATTGTTACATGCATGGTAAACACAAGAACCCAAATATCATGTCCACTAATACCTCAGACTAGCTATGCTCAGACTTTTGGAAAGCAGAAAAAATAATATCTTATAAAATATATTTTTATAAGCAATAGGGAAAGAAAGTACTGAGATCTTGCTGGGTACTTTTGACCTGAATAAGCCACTGTCACAGAATGTTGGGCTCGATGGACATTTGCTCTGACTCAGCATTGCACATCTTCAGATCTTATGCTATGAATTGCATTTTTTAGCTTTTAAATTCAATATTTCTGAATTGTCTGAATGATCAAGGTTCTATTGCCCAAATTTGCAAACATAACATAACAAAGTAGATACATTCCATCTAACTTAGACAAGGGAGAAGAAGTGGCCTTCCCAGGTCCATTTTGCTAATGGTTTATGGACTTTTCTTCCAGGAATCTGACCAAACCTTTTCAAAACAAAGCTAACTGCTTTTACTGCATCCTTCAGCAATGAGTTTCAGAGACTAACCATGCAATGAGGGAAGAAATATTTTCTCCTGTATGTTTTAAAAGTACAACATTATAATCCATGGTTTGTTCCCTAGTCTTTGTACTTTTTGAAAGATCAAACAATGATTCACATTTACCTGTTCCTCTCATGATTTTATCGAACTCTATCATGTCTTCCCTTAGCTGTCTCTTCAGCTGAAGAGCCCTAACCTTTTTTAGTCTTTTCTGATAGGGGTGTTGTTCAATACAGGGGTATAGCCAAACCTGAGTGAGCCCAGAGTTAAGATGGGTGGGCGTTCCAAAGCTTCCTCGCCTGCCCCCTTTGTCCTATAGTGGTAATTAGGTCATAAAATTAAGGAAGAACAGATAATAGCAGAACCTGCCAACAGACAGGAATTCACACAGTATAGTAATTCTCTGGACTCGTATTTAGGGGTTGGATTCACTCCACACTGGTAATACTCAATGAAGAAATATTCCAAAGTGGGAAAATATCTTAATAATAATAATAATGTGAAATAGCAAGCAATCAAACAAAATAAATACCACTAGGATTATACCAATGATATAACTAAGAATCATACAAAATAGAAATCTGCATATATTCTGTTACAGTAATAGGGATTATACCTGAGAATACCAAAAGTCAAATATATCTTGGCTAATAAACTATGCACATGACCTAAGACAGACTTTGGCAGACTAGAAATGGAAACTATCTGATCTCCAAACTATAGGAATTAACCCCAGATTCTCACTATAATGATCACTGGATGGTTGATTAATACAGAAAGATGACAGTTACAGCTCAGCGAGTCCAGGTAGCTAGTCCATAGCACAATGTTAGCAGTCATAACTATAGGCCTTACTTCCCTGTAAAAGTGATTGTACAGGGAGGCTCAGAAATTAGGCAAGAAGAGACAGTCTCTCTTCAGAGCTATCATCTTTTCTGTCTTCCAAAATTCTGGTCTCAGATATCTGTCCACTGTCCTTGGGTGACTGTTTTGGCCCAATCAGATCATTCATTCCTCCTGTCCAGCAGACAAAATTTAGGCATGGAGAATAATGATGTCCACAGTTGATTCAGACATACTCCCTGTAAGTGCTGGCACCAACTAAGAGGCCTACAAGCCTTATCTCCTGCTTCTGTCAGTGTAAATCTGTGTTGTTAACAACTTCAACCCTAAAGATGAAGTGCTGTCAGTGTCTTTGAGCTGACAGAGATGCAGAAAAATGTTCAGGTAGCCATGAATCTTGCTCTAAAAAGATGGTTCCTAGCCTAATCAGACTTCTGTACATAGGCCTATGTTGCAGAATAGGTGATATACTGAGGACATCCCTACAGTCCTGCATCTCTCTTTCTCTTCTCCACCACCACTAGATTCAGCATTTTCCTCCTCACCCACAGCTCAGCTACTCTCCTCCTCTCTGAACCTTCTCTCCATGCTCTACCTCAGCACCTTCATCAGTGTCAGCAGCAATGCATCTCCCCTGCCAGCTGTAGCCCTGCAGGCTTCCATCTGCTGTGTCCTGCCAGAGAAGAAACAGGAAGAGACATCAGTAGAGGAAAACCTGTGGGGCTGGTTCAGGCAGTGAATGTGCACTGTTGCTGTTGGCGAAAGTGCTGAGGTAGAGTGATGAGGGGAATGTTTCTAGGCCATGGGCAGGAGGAGGGGCAAATTTCAGATTCAGGGGCAAAGGAGAGGGTGAAAGAGAATAAGGCAGCTGCTGCTAAATCATTTTAGACTTATTATTTGTAACCTGCCCTTATCTAGAGCAGCAAACAAAATAACATAAAATCACACACAAAAAAAAAAGAGACAAAAAACATACCCAGGACCACTCAAAGCTATGTTACTAGTTCAATCCCCTTTATCATTCAAATTCCACTATATATTCTTTGAGATACAGAAACCAGAATAACACACAATAGTCAAGGCGCAATTGCAAGAGGAAAAGAAGGCTACTTTGGTTCTCAAATGTAGTAGCTGAAAAGCTAAGAGAAAAAAAGGTTAGCATTTATAAATTATAAGACATCACAGAAAGAGGAAGACAAGCAAAATTACCTGAAAAAGCCAGGAGAAGCTTGAAAGCTGTCAGGAAAGCAAAGTTGCAAATGGAAGAAAAGATAGCCAATATGGTAAAACTGGGACACAAGACATTTTTTAGATATGTGATAGGAAGAAGTGTCAAAATGGCATTCTGAGGCTCAAGGGTGAAGGGGAGGAATATGTAAAAGCTGATAAGGATAAAGGTGATCTGCTTAACAATTACTTCTGTTCTGTGTTCATGGATGAAGGATTGGGGGTAGGACCACAGAAAACAAATGCTAATGGAGATGGATGTATGATAGACCAGCACCAATTCTCAGAAGTTTGTGAGGAGTTAGCTAAACTAAAAATAGACCAAGCTGATGGGACCTGATGGGATACATCTGAGGGTACTCAGGGAACGAGAACAAATTCTTGCAACTTTATTGTCTGACCTTTTTAATACTTCATTAGAGTCTGGAGTGGTCCTGGAGGTCTGGAGAAGGGCAGCTGTGATCCCTCTACACGAGAGCAAAAATTAGGAGGAGGTTGGGAATTACAGGTCTGTTATTATGACTGCAGTGGTAAGTAAACTAATGAAAACGCTTCTAAAACAGAGGATTGTGAGGTTTCTAGAATCAAATGGACTGCAGGATTAGAGGCAGCATGATTTTCCTAGAGGCAGGTCTTGTCAGACAAATCTGACTGATTTCTTTGATTGGGTAATCATACAGTTGGATAAGGGAGGGGCGCTAGATATGGTGTATTCAGATTTTACACCTTTGACACTGCCTTTGCCTTTTACACCTTTGACACTGTTTCGCATAAATTGAGTGCCCACGGTATGGCTACTAAAGTGATTGGTTGGGTTAAAAATTGGTTAAGTGTAAATGGAGTTCACTCTGAGGAAAAGTATGTTATCAGTAATGGCCACAGGAATCTGACCTTGGGCTGGCTCTTTTTAATATCTTTGTGAGTGATACTGTAGAATGACTGTCAGGTAAGGTTTGTCTCTTTGTGGATGATACCAAAGTCTGTAATAGGATAGACACCCCAGAGTGTGTGGATAGCATGAGGAGGGTTCTAGCAAAGCTTGAAAAATGGTCCAGAAATTGGTAACTAAGATTTAATGCTAAAAAATGCACTTGGGCTGGAAAACCCCAAAGGAATTGTATAGTATAGTATCTTCTGTGTACAAAAGAAGAGCGGAACTTAGGGGTGATCATATCTGATGATCATAAGGTGGCTAAACAGGCAGAAAAGGTGATGGTCAAAGCCATAAGAATGCTTGGATGCATTGGGAGAGGAATGGCCAGCAGGAAAAAAGAGGTGACAGTCTATAAGTCTCTGCTGAGGCCCCATATTTAATACTGTGTATAATTCTGGAGACCACACCTTCAAAAAAATATAAACAGGATGGAGTTGGTCCAGATGGTGGCTACTACATTGATCAGTGGTCTCTGCCATAAAGCGTTCCTATGGGCATCTCTAACATTTAGTGCGCCCACAATTTTAGCACGTGCTAAAAACATGAGTGCGCCTTAGAAAAAGATGCCCTATATGCAGTGTTATAGAATATTCCTGCTCTGTGCCTGTTAGATGTAGGAATTTACTTGGCGTAAATGGTCATGCCTACATTTAGTAACGGACAAGCATTAGGCATTGTCTAAAAACGTGCTGAACTTTAGACAAAGTTGTCACAGTTTATAGAATTCTATTAGATATATTTTTTTCAGTGCTGATTATTTAGGTGGCATAAATACAATCTAGCCCTACATGTATATTGTAAACACTGCCAATAGTAGTGACAAGGGACCCCTTTCAAAAACAAGCTCCACCCTAATGTTGCTTCAAAATGAAAACATGTGTGCTAAATCATGAGCAGTTTGCATGTGCTTGAAGTTAGGAGTGTATCCCTGCACTGAGCTTCACTAACAAAATGTTTTCTCTTTTTCATTAGCTTCATCATTATCTGAAGAACCTTCACTTTAAGAATGCTCTGGGTGAGAAAATCTTTTTTGATGAGAACGGTGATCTCGCCATTGGTTATGATATTATAAGCCCAGTGTTTCTACCTGATGGGACACGGATTAATGAAATTGTTGGAAGTTATAACCCTTATGCTTCACCAGAGCAGGAATTTACTATCTATGAAAAGGCGATGACGTGGGACAGCACATTCACCAACAGGGCCGTGCCTAGGGTCTCTGGCGCCCCCCTGCAGCCTATCAGTTGGTGCCCCCCCTGCAGACTATCAGTTGGCGGCGGCGGCGGCGGCGGCGCCCCCCCCCCCCCCCCGGAAAATGATTGCTCACCACTTGCCACACTGACAGGAATTGTCAGCAATATTCTTAGAAAGAAATTGCTATACATTGCAAAATAAGATAGCAGATGTAAATTCTCAAAGTGGACATATTCCAAACACTAAAATGAAAATAAAATGATTTTTTTTCTACCTTTGTTGTCTGGTGACTTTCTTTTTCTGATCATGCTGGCCCAGTATCTGATTCTGCTGCTATCTGTCCTCTTAACTCCGTTTCCAGGGCTTCCTTTCCATTTATTTCTTTCCTTTCCTCCTTTCTTCTTCATTTCTGGTCCTCAGCTTCTGCCTATTTTCTTCATCCATGTGCAGTTTTTCTCCTCTCTTCCTTTTCCCTCATTTCATCTCCTTCATCTCTCTTCCCTTCCCTCTATGTCCAGCAATTTCTCCTCTCTCCCTGAGCCCTGCCCTCACAATCCATGCCCATCCATGCTCCTCTGTCCCCTGCCCCCTCCATTCATCCCTATCCAGCAATTCCCCTCTCTCCCTGAGCCCTGCCCTGCAATCCATATCCATCCATGCCCATCTGTCCCCTCCATTCATCCCTATCCAGCAATTCCTCTCTCCCTGCCCTCCCAATCCATGCCCATCCATGCTCCTCGGTCCCCTGCCCCCTCCATTCATCCCTTTCCAGCAATTCCCCTCTCTCCCTGAGCCCTGTCCTGCAATCCATATCCATCCATGCCCATCTGTCCCCTCCATTCATCCCTATCCAGCAATTCCCCTCTCCCGCCCTCCCAATCCATGCCCATCCATGCTCCTCTGTCCCCTGCCCCCTCCATTCATCCTTTTCCAGCAATTCCCCTCTCTCCCTGAGCCCTGCCCTCCCAATCCATGCCCATCGATGCTCCTCTGTCCCCTGCCCCCTCCATTCATCCTTTTCCAGCAATTCCCCTCTCTCCCTTCCATGACCCCCCCTCGCATCCATGCTCCTCCATCCTTTTCCAGCAATTCCCCTCTCTCCCTTCCATGACCCCCCCCTCGCATCCATGCTCCTCTCTCTCCCATGTCCCAGCCTGGCCCGCCCTCTTCTCCCCCCCCCTTCGCATCCATACCCCCCTCCGCATCCTTGCTGTCGTTTCTCCCCTGCCCTCCCGCTCCCATTGTTCAACTGCCCACCCTCTTCTCTCCCCCCAACATCCCTTTTCTTTTTTTTTTCTTTTTAAATTTACCTCCGTGGCGGCGGTTCCGGCAGCACAGCGTCAGGGAAGGAGACGGCGCTTCCGACGTCTAGCCTTCCCTTCGCTGTGTTCCGCCTACTTCTGACGTCATCATTGACATCAGAAGAAGGCGGAACACAGCGAAGGGAAGGCTAGAGACATCGGGAGCGCCGCCTCCTTCCCTGACGCTGCGCTGCCGGAACCGCCGCCACGGAGGTAAATTTAAAAAGAAAAAAAAGAAAAGGGATGTTGGGTTAGGGCGAGCGAGGTGAGCATGGTGCGGCGGCGCCCCCCAAAGGGAAGCGCCCCCCTGCCATGCTTACCTCGCTTACCGGGTCAGCACGGCCCTGCATGGCAGTGAGGCTAGGGCAGGGGTCCTACCGCAGATGATCGGTGAAGAACAGGTGGGGTTTGTACGGAGCAGGCAGACGGGAAGTAATGTCAGGCGAGTACTATTGGCAATGGCAAAATGCCAGCACGATAATACATCAGCGCTTATATTAAGCTTAGACGCTGAAAAAACGTTTGACAAAGTCGATTGGAGATACTTGTTTGGGGTGCTGCACTACATAGGAATACAGGGGTGGTACAGAAATGCCCTACAAGCTTTATATAACAACCCAGAGGCCTCCATATTAGTGAATGGCATACGTAGTGATCAGTTCCAGATACGGCGGGGTACCAGCAGGGGTGCCCGCTATCCCCATTATTGTTTGTACTAGCGATAGAGCCACTACTGCGAGCCCTGAAAAGGGAAGACGGGGTGGAAGGGGTAAAGTTGCCGGGAGGGAGGGTCAAGGCACTTGCATTCGCAGATGATCTGATGGTAATAACACAAGATCCGGATAAGTCTGTCCCCCAAGTGCTAGAGGTAATGCAGAGATATAGTGAACTCTCAGGTTTTGCATTGAACATACAGAAGTCACGTGCACTTAGTATCCTGGAAGATGATAATATACAGCAGAGAATACCCCTGCAAATAACCTGGGAAGCAGAAACACTTAAGTACCTAGGAGTAGTAATCCCTCGGGAGCTGGTGAGTCTGTATGCAGTGAATGTCAGGAAATTACTGAATAAAACGAGGGTGCGGCTGCAAATGTGACAAGGGTTTCCCCTATCCCTGCTAGGGCGAATTGCACTATACAATATGATGATAATACCCAAATGGCTGTACGTGTTCCAGACATTGCCGTTGTACCTAAACAAGAAGGATGAAGTAAAGCTTAAACGAGTCCTGCAAAAGTTTCTGTGGCAGGGGAAAAAGCGTAGAATAGCACTGTCGGCGCTGCAGGTGGCAGTGGAATATGGTGGATTGGGCTTGCTAAACATATGCCACATGACGATAGCCAGTGGGATGCGCCATATTAATGACTGGCTTCGCACTACGCAGTTCTTCACACCTACTGCCTTGGAACTGAGTACGACAGAAGGCACCCACATCAGTTACCTGCTGCACAGGGGGAGAAGAGAAGGAGACAGTGTGCTGGACTCAGCCCAGAGCTTACCTGCAGCAAAAGCAACTTGGCGTTGGCTATGCCGGTACCACCGATTCTCTGCTAAAACAATGCCATACCTACCTATTTGTGGGAACCCGGATTTCCCCCCGGGATGGATATACAATGCATTGAGCAGGTGGAAAAAAAAGGGACTGGTGTACCTGATGCACGCGCTAACCACAGAAAGACAAATCAAATCCTGGGCAGACTTGCAGGAACAATTTTCCTTGCGAACCACAGATTGGTTTCACTATCAACAACTAAGGCACTACATAGCTAGTCTGCCGCGAGATGCACTAATGGAAGATGTGCAAGAGGAATTGGGATCAGCTCTCTCGTTAGGTGCCCAGCAAAATGTGCCACTGACATATCATCACAGGTATCTTAAAGATATGGCACAGGAGCACAACTTTGTGGCACTGGCGGAAAAATGGAGCGACGAGCTAAACGCGAGGATTACAGCTACTGCACTGCGAGAACATTTATTGAGATACCGGAAGGTCACAGCACAGACGGCATATTGGGAAAGACAATATAAATTCACGGTAAGGGTGCATGTACCACCCAGGAGGGCTTTCCACATGGGACTCTCACCGGACGGCGCATGCCCAAAGTGTGGCACAGATGGGGCGACGCTGGGGCACATGTTTTGGAGGTGCCGCGCTGTAGCACAATTTTGGAGTAGAATCCTCGCACAAGTATCAGCATTGTGGACTGTTGACTGGCAGAGTGATGCTAAATTACAGTTTGGAAACCCCAAATTAATACACCCATTGCATAAAGGGTGCAAAGACTTTGTCATGCGTGCTGTTATGGTGGCAAAAAAAACTATACTGGTGGAATGGCTTTCGCTCAAAACTCCCTCTGTGCAGTACTGGAGAGGACAGATGATCCATTTAATGAGAGCTGAAAGAATGGAACTGTATATGGCAACACCGGACAAAGCAAGGCAGTTTCAACACAGATGGAGTCCCTTTTGGGGGACACTGACACCCGCGGCTAGAGGACACATGTTGAACATTTAGACAGTTATGGGAGATGAACTCCATAATACGTAGACAAGAGACGAGGCCTGCTTGGGGAGGGAAGGGGAGGGGTGGGAGGTTTGGGGGGAGGAATGGAGAAGGTGGAGGGTAGAGGGAAGGGGCAAGATAACGGAAGGGTGGCAGGATGGGGAGAAAAATAAAAACTAGAATGAAGAAGTATGTTGTACATGCAGACGTTTTGTCTAAAATGAATTTGTGTTTCATCAATAAAATACATTTAAACATAATATTGAGAACTTGTGAGACCATATTTTGTACATAATTGAGAAAAGGTAAGCCAAGGGTGATCTTTTACAACATCATTTAGAGACCAAATGCCAGCCTTTTTCCAAGTAGACCAATTAATACAAGATTTGTTAATATTAAAAGTTGGATTATTCTAAATTGGAATGTGCATGGAATGCTTTAAGGGATATTTAACAACTGAATCAAGTTCTTTGAAAACAATTTTAAGAGTTTTAAACAGAACATTGGAAGAGACCTTATTCTGTTGAGACCAAGGAAAGAAATGTGTAGGTGTGTCTGGTTGCATTAGCAGTTCAATATGAAACCATGATGAGGTGGTGTGTACATAAGTACATAAGTAGTGCCATACTGGGAAAGACCAAAGGTCCATCTAGCCCAGCATCCTGTCACCGACAGTGGCCAATCCAGGTCAAGGGCACCTGGCACGCTCCCCAAACGTAAAAACATTCCAGACAAGTTATACCTAAAAATGCGGAATTTTTCCAAGTCCATTTAATAGCGGTCTATGGACTTGTCCTTTAGGAATCTATCTAACCCCTTTTTAAACTCCGTCAAGCTAACCGCCCGTACCACGTTCTCCGGCAACGAATTCCAGAGTCTAATTACACGTTGGGTGAAGAAAAATTTTCTCCGATTCGTTTTAAATTTACCACACTGTAGCTTCAACTCATGCCCTCTAGTCCTAGTATTTTTGGATAGCGTGAACAGTTGCTTCACATCCACCCGATCCATTCCACTCATTATTTTATACACTTCTATCATATCTCCCCTCAGCCGTCTCTTCTCCAAGCTAAAAAGCCCTAGCCTTCTCAGCCTCTCTTCATAGGAAAGTCGTCCCATCCCCACTATCATTTTCGTCGCCCTTCGCTGTACCTTTTCCAATTCTACTATATCTTTTTTGAGATACGGAGACCAGTACTGAACACAATACTCCAGGTGCGGTCGCACCATGGAGCGATACAACGGCATTATAACATCCGCACACCTGGACTCCATACCCTTCCTAATAACACCCAACATTCTATTCGCTTTCCTAGCCGCAGCAGCACACTGAGCAGAAGGTTTCAGCGTATCATCGACGACGACACCCAGATCCCTTTCTTGATCTGTAACTCCTAACGCGGAACCTTGCAAGACGTAGCTATAATTCGGGTTCCTCTTACCCACATGCATCACTTTGCACTTGTCAACATTGAACTTCATCTGCCACTTGCACGCCCAATCTCCCAGTCTCGCAAGGTCCTCCTGTAATCGTTCACATTCCTCCTGCGACTTGACGACCCTGAATAATTTTGTGTCATCGGCGAATTTAATTACCTCACTAGTTATTCCCATCTCTAGGTCATTTATAAATACATTAAAAAGCAACGGACCCAGCACAGACCCCTGCGGGACCCCACTAACTACCCTCCTCCACTGAGAATACTGGCCACGCAATCCTACTCTCTGCTTCCTATCTTTCAACCAGTTCTTAATCCATAATAATACCCTACCTCCGATTCCATGACTCTGCAATTTCTTCAGGAGTCTTTCGTGCGGCACTTTGTCAAACGCCTTCTGAAAATCCAGATATACAATATCAACCGGCTCCCCATTGTCCACATGTTTGCTTACCCCCTCAAAAAAATGCATTAGATTGGTGAGGCAAGACTTCCCTTCACTAAATCCGTGCTGACTTTGTCTCATCAGTCCATGTTTTTGTATATGCTCTGCAATTTTATTCTTAATAATAGCCTCCACCATCTTGCCCGGCACCGACGTCAAACTCACCGGTCTATAATTTCCCGGATCTCCTCTGGAACCCTTCTTAAAAATCGGAGTAACATTGGCTACCCTCCAGTCTTCCGGTACTACACTCGATTTTAGGGACAGATTGCATATTTCTAACAGTAGCTCCGCAAGTTCATTTTTTAGTTCTATTAATACTCTGGGATGAATACCATCAGGTCCCGGAGATTTACTACTCTTCAGCTTGCTGAACTGACCCATTACATCCTCCAAGGTTACAGAGAATTCGTTTAGTTTCTCCGACTCCCCCACTTCAAATATTCTTTCCGGCACCGGTGTCCCCCCCAAATCCTCCTCGGTGAAGACCGAAGCAAAGAATTCATTTAATTTCTCCGCTACGGCTTTGTCCTCCCTGATCGCCCCTTTAACACCATTTTCGTCCAGCGGCCCGACCGACTCTTTGGCCGGTTTCCTGCTTTTAATGTATCTAAAAAAATTTTTACTATGTATTTTTGCTTCCAACGCTAATTTCTTCTCAAAGTCCTTTTTTGCCCTCCTTATCTCCGCTTTGCATTTGGCTTGGCATTCCTTATGATCTATCCTGTTACTTTCAGTTGGTTCTCTTCTCCACTTTCTGAAGGATTGTTTTTTGGCTCTAATGACTTCCTTTATCTTACTGTTTAGCCACGCCGGCTGACGTTTAGTCTTTTTTCCCTTTTTTCTAATACGTGGAATATATTTGTCCTGAACCTCCAGGATGGTGTTTTTAAACAGCATCCACGCCTGACGCAAGTTTTTTACTCTGCGAGCTGCTCCTTTCAGTCTTTTTTTCACCATTTTTCTCATTTTGTCGTAATCACCTTTTCTATAGTTAAACGCTAGCGTACTTGATTTCCTAGTTTCACTTCCTTCAATGCCAATATCAAAACCGATCATATTATGATCACTGTTATCAAGCGGCCCTCGTACCGTTACCCCCTGCACTAGATCATGAGCACCACTAAGGACTAAGTCTAGTATTTTTCCTTCTCTTGTCGGCTCCTGAACTAGCTGTTCCATGAAGCTGTCCTTGATTTCATCAAGAAATCTTATGTCCCTTGCGTGTACAGATGTTACATTAACCCAGTCTATATGCGGGTAATTGAAATCCCCCATTATTATTGTGTTGCCCAGTTTGTTTGCGTCCCTGATTTCCTTTAACATTTCCGCATCCGTCTGTTCGTCCTGGCCAGGCGGACGGTAGTACACTCCTATCACTATCCTTTTCCCCTTTGCACATGGAATTTCAATCCACAGTGATTCCAAGGAGTGTTTTGTTTCCTGCAGAATTTTCAATCTATTTGATTCAAGGCTCTCGTTAATATACAATGCTACCCCTCCACCAATCCGATTCACCCTATCACTACGATATAATTTGTACCCCGGTATGACAGTGTCCCACTGGTTATCCTCCTTCCACCAGGTCTCAGAGATGCCTATTATATCTAATTTTTCATTTAGTGCAATATATTCTAACTCCCCCATCTTATTTCTTAGGCTCCTGGCATTCGCAAATAGACATTTCAAACTATGTTTGTTGTTCCTAAGTACATCATGCTTAGTACTTGACAGTATTAATTGGCAATCTTTTGTCTGATTTTTATTGTTATTTAAGGATACCCGATCTACTACAATCTCTTTTGCAACCTCACTATCAGGATACTCTATCTTCCCTGTTATGGTGATATCTTTGAAAGATACCTTATCCCGAACCATGCTCTTTTGAGCGACTGTCGGCTCCTTGTCATACATAAATATTGAGTTTTGTTTCAAGAGAAAAGATATATGATAATCAAAGAAACTAGGGAAGTTAACACCACCTTTTAATGAGCAGGTTTTCAATTTTTTAACAGATATTCTAGGTGTTTTATTACTCCATAAAAATTGTATTAGTTTAGCTTCAACTTTCTTATATATTGAGGGGTTTAGTAATTCAGGGAGCATGCTAAGAATGTAGATAATTTTTGGCACAATCATCATTTTTATAGTTTCTAGTCTACCCCACCAATTAAGCCTCAAAGGGGACCACCTTTGAGTTAATGTTTCAGTAATTTTAATTATATTATCAGAGTTGTATTTAAAGAGTATCTTCAATAGTGGGACCAAAAAGAACTCCCAGGTACTTAATTTGATTTTCATGCCATTGAAAATTATATTGTTGAATAACATGTTTCAAATGAACACAATTTATGGGCAAAAGTTCAGTTTTGGGGGTATTTAATTTGTAACCAGATATTTCAGCGTATTTGGAGATTAAGCACAGAATGTAAGGTATTGAGGAAGGAGAGGTGAATAGGAGAACGTCATCTGCATATGCAGCTAATTTAATGTTTTGTTAGTAACATAGTAACATAGTAACATAGTAAATGACGGCAGAAAAAGACCGGCATGGTCCATCCAGTCTGCCCTACAAGATAAACTCATATGTGCTACTTTTTGTGTATACCTTACCTTGATTTGTACCTGTCCTTTTCAGGGCACAGACCGTGTAAGTCTGCCCAGCACTATCCCCGCCTCCCGCCACCGGCTCTGCCACCCAATCTCGGCTAAGCTCCTTAGGATCCATTCCTTCTGAACAGGATTCCTTTATGTTTATCCCACGCGTGTTTGAATTCTGTTACCGTTTTTCATTTCCACCACCTCCCGCGGGAGGGCATTCCAAACATCCACTACTCTCTCCGTGAAAAAATACTTCCTGACATTTTTCTTGAGTCTGCCCCCCTTCAATCTCATTTCATGTCCTCTCGTTCTACCGCCTTCGCACCTCCGGAAAAGGTTCGTTTGCGGATTAATACTTTTCAAATATTTGAACGTCTGTAACATATCACCCCTGTTTCTCCTTTCTTCCAGAGTATACATGTTCAGGTCATCAAGTCTCTGCTCATATGTCTTGTAACGCAAATCTCTTACCATTCTCGTAGCTTTTCTTTGCACCGCTTCAATTCTTTTTACATCCTTCGCAAGGTACGGCCTCCAAAACTGAACACAATACTCTAGGTGGGGCCTTACCAATGACTTATAGAGGGGCATCAACACCTCCTTTCTTCTGCTGGTCACACCTCTCTCTATACAGCCTAACTACCTTCTAGCTACGGCCACCGCCTTGTCATACTGTTTCGTCGCCTTCAGATCCTCAGATACTATCACCCCAAGATCCCTCTCCCCATCCGTACCTATCAGATTCTCCCCGCCTAACACATACGTCTCCCGAGGATTTCTATTCCCTAAGTGCATCTCTTTGCATTTCTTCGCATTGAATTTTAATTGCCAAACCTTAGACCATTCTTCTAGCTTCATCAGATCCTTTTTTCATGTTTTCCACTCCCTCCGGGGTGTCCACTCTGTTACAGATCTTAGTATCATCCGCAAATAGGCAAACTTTACCTTCTAACTCTTCGGCAATGTCACTCACAAATATATTGAACAGAATCGGTCCCAGCACCGATCCTTGAGGCACACCACTACTCACCTTTCCCTCCTCCAAGCAAATTCCATTCACCACCACCCTCTGGCTTCTGTCCGTCAACCAGTTCCTAATCCAGTTCACCACTTCGGGTCCTATCTTCAGCCCATCCAGTTTATTTAAGAGCCTCCTGTGGGGAACCGTGTCAAAAGCTTTGCTGAAATCTAAGTAGATTACGTCCATAGCTCGTCCCTGATTCAATTCTCCTGTCACCCAATCAAAGAATTCAATGAGATTCGTTTGGCACGATTTCCCTTTGGTAAAACCATGTTGTCTCGGATCTTGCAACTTATTGGCTTCCAGGAAATTCACTATCCTTTCCTTCAGCATCGCTTCCATTACTTTTCCAATAATCGAAGTGAGGCTTACCGGCCTGTAGGTTCCAGCTTCTTCCCTATCACCACTCTTGTGAAGAGGGACCACCTCCGCCGTTCTCCAATCCCTCGGAACCTCTCCCGTCTGCAAGGAAGAGGACCCTCCAGAACTTCTCTGAGCTCCCTCAATATCCTGGTCCCATGGCTTTGTCCACCTTTAGCTTTTCAAGCTGTTCATACACACTCTCTTCCGTGAACGGTGCTCTATCCACTTCAATCTCATTTGTACTTTTTGCAGTCCATCGCGGTCCTTCTCCAGGATTTTCTTCTGTGAAAACAGAACAAAAGTATCTATTTAGCAAATTTGCTTTTTCTTCATCATTATCCACATAGCGGTTCGCAGTATCTTTTAGTCTCGCAATTCCCTTTTTAGCCATTCTCCTTTCACTTATATACCTGAAGAAATTTTTGTCACCCCTCCTTACATTTCTAGCCATTTGTTCTTCCGCTTGCGCTTTCGCCAGACGTATCTCTTGGCTTCTTTCAGTTTCATCCTGTATTCCTCCTCGTGTTCCTTTTCTTGAGTTTTTGTGTATTTCTTGAACGCCAACTCTTTAGCCTTTATTTTCTCAGCCACTTGCTTGGAGAACCATATCGGTTTCCTTTTTCTCTTGCTTTTATTTACTTTCCTTACATAAAGGTTTGTGGCCCTATTTATAGCTTCTTTCAGCTTGGACCACTGTCCTTCCACTTCTCGCATTTCCTCCCAGCCCATCATCTCCTTCCTCAGGTATTCCCCCATTTTACTAAAGTCAGCACGCTTGAAATCCAGAACTTTGAGTTTTGAGTGGCCGCTCTCCACTTTAGCTGTAATATCAAACCAAACCGTTTGATGTTCACTGCTGCCCAGGTGGGCACCCACTCGGATATTTGACACGCTATCCCCATTTGTGAGCACCAGATCCTGTGTCGCTCCCTCCCTCGTGGGTTCCATCACCATTTGTCTGAGCAAACCGCTTTGTAAAGCATCCACGATCTCTCTACTTCTTTCTGATTCCGCAGACGGAACCTTCCAATCTACATCCGGCAGATTGAAATCTCCCAGCAACAGCATCTCTCTCTTGTTTCCCAACTTTTGATCAGGTCTTTATCTAATTCCTCCAATTGTTTCGGAGGTCTGTAGACAACAGCCACGTGTATAGAGGTTCTATCCCCTCTTTTTAAGGTGATCCATATCGCTTCTTCCTTTCCCCAGGTCCCTGTCACTTCGGTCGCTGTGATATCATTTCTCACATATAGAGCTACTCCTCCACCCTTACGACCCTCTCTATCCTTCCTAAATAGATTATAGCCTGGTATGTTTGCATCCCATTCATGGGAACCATTTAGCCACGTCTCCGTGATTGCAACAATGTCTAAGTCTGCCTCCAACATCAGGGTTTGAAGGTCATGAACTTTATTGCTTAGACTGCGAGCATTTGTGGCCATCGCTTTCCATGTACATTTCCTGGTATGTGCTTCAACATTTGTGATTTGGGGTTGTCTTTTCTCTTTGGGTACCTTCATATCCTTTTGTTCCAACTTCATTTCTTTCTCTTCTGCCTCAGTTCTATTTTCAGGATCATCACCATGCTGTAATGGAGCAAAAGAATTCTGTCTCTCTGCATCAGGTGTTCAGCGCTGTATGCGTCTAGTAGCGCTATACAAATGCTAATAATAATAATAATAGTATGTAGCATTGTTATTGAAAATATCTTTGCTAGCTTTAGTACCTAGTAGGGTATTATATTTAAGTTTGGATGCTTTAAGCTCTTCTAATATGAGTAAATTATTAGTGTCACACATATGTGCTATTTCTAAGGATTTTATTGTATTTTCCAGTTCTGAAATATCTTTGTTTAATTCTTTATTTCTTGAGGCTATATATGTTATTATTGTCCCTCTGATAAATGCCTGAAAAGCATCCCAAAGGTTATGCCAAGATGTGTGATTTGGCAAGTTGAAGTGAAGATATTCTTGCATCGCTTTAGAGATCTTTTCTATAAAGCTAGGATTAGTTAAAAGTGTGGAATTAAATCTCCAACGAGGTCTATTTATTGTTGTTTGACCTACATTGATCTGGAGGATAATATGAGTGTGATCAGATAATAAAATGTTACCAATGTCAGTGCTAAGGACGTCAGATCTCAATGATGTCGATATTAGAAAGTAATCTATCCTGGAGTATGAGTTATGGGGATTTGAATAAAAAGTATAATCATGTTCTGTCATATGTGTTGTTCTCCATATATCACAAAGTTTAAATTGTGAGATTAAATCAAGAAGATTTTGTGTTGCTTTAGGAGGTTTATAAACATATTTAGAGTTCCTATCAATTAAGGGGTTTAATATGAGGTTGAAATCGCCACCTATAATAGAAGGTGTATCGCCTTCAGCTGCTAACATATCTGTAATAGATAGGAAAAATTCAGGTGAGTCCATATTTGGTGCATAAATGTTTAATAACGATATTATTTTGTTACATATATTTATAGTAACGTTAGCCCACCTGCCCACGTTATCACTTTTATGAGAGAGTATGACTAAATCCTTGTGCTTTTTTATTAAAGTCATAACACCATTTTTGGTCCCTATTGCTGATGAAAAGATGGGGGAAGGAAATTTTTTATGGAGATCTTATTAGCTTCAGTAACTGATAAATTGGGTTCTTGTAGCATAATTATATCAGGGTTTAATTTTGTGACATAAGACAAGATTTTTGTTTTCTTGATAGGATTTTTTAGACCCTTTACATTGAAAGAAATTATTTTAATAACCATTGTGGTTGTTTTATGAATAATTCTTGGAGACGTGGAGAGGCATAATCGAACGTGAACGCCCATCTCCGTGGGCGACTATTTCCGAAAACGGGTAAGTGAAGGGGTGGACCAGACCGTATTTTCGAAAAAAAATGGGCGTCCATCTTTTGGTTCAAAAATACGGTTTGTATGGACCAAATGTGCCATGGATTTAGTCGTTTGTGAGCTGGGCATTTGTTTTTTTGAGCAATAATGGAAACTAAAAACGCCCAGCTCACAAACGTCCAAATCCAAGCCATTTGGTCGTGGGAGGGGCCATGATTCGTAGTACACTGGCCCCCCTGACATGCCAGGACACCAACTGGGCACCGTAGAGGTCAGTGCGGTGGACTTCAGAAACTGCTCCCACATTCATAGCTCCCTTACCACGGGTGCAGAGCCCCCAACCCCCCTCCCCCAAAACCCACTACCCACAAATGTACAACACTACCATAGCTTTTTGGGGGTGAAGGGGGCACCTACATGTGGGTACAGTGAGTTTTGCAGACCTCCCATTTACCAGCACGTTTTACAGGTGGGAGGGGGATGGGCCTGGGTCCGCCTGCCTGAAGTGCACTGCGGTACCTACTAAAAGTGCTCCAGGGACCTGCATCCACGCAGGCCTCTAGGACTTGTTGCTGCTGTATAACCTTGGCACACCAGTTGACACCTGAAGACTAATCGCTCCGAAAACGTCCTTTATTGGAATAAGCACGTTTACTCACAGTTAACTGCAGATCAGAGGTTGTGCCCCACTGGCAACGAGTCTCCCTGGTACTGAGATTAGCAGTAGGTCAGAACTGGCAGAATGCTGTACAATGCCCTCTTTCAGCAACATTCAAGGTAAGAACTAGGTTCTGTAAAATGGCTAACACATGAAAGGGATCTAAAACTGGCTTACTAAAATGGCCACTACCTCATGGAAACAAAACTGGACACCCTCTGACCCAGTAGGCAGGGGGAAAAGCACCATGGGAGTAGAGCCTACCACCTACCAACATCGTGAGCATTGAACACAAGCTAGTGGAATCACGGAGCCCAATACCCTACACCCACCACAATGTACTGCTGATGTGACTCTGCAGTGCACATAACAGAAAAGGTGTCACACTCACCCGAGATGCACATCACAACCAGGGAAAGGCTGTCACAGGATAGAACACATTCTGCTGTTATGGAGGTGGGTACGGCATTAGAGGCTGGCAAAAAAGGTTTTTCAAGTGGGGTTTTTTTGGTGGGAGGGGATTAGTGACCACTAGGGGAGTCCGGGGAGGTCATCCCCGATTCCTTCCGGTGGTCATCTGGGCAGTTGGGCCACTTTTTTGGGACTTGTTCGTGAAAAAACAGGGTCCAAAAAAAGTGACCCAAATTCGCGCTAAAACGCCTTTCTTTTTTCGATTATCGGCCGAGGACGCCCATCTCTCCTCGACCGATAACCACGTCCCAGTCCCGCCTTCACCACACCTCCGACACGCCCCCATCAACTTTGGTCGTTTCCGCCACAGATTGCAGTTGAAGACGCCCCAAATCGGCTTTCGATTATACCGATTTGGGCACCCACGGGAGAAAGACGCCTATCTCCCGATTTGGTTCAAAATATGGGCGTCTTTCTCTTTCGAAAATAAGCTGGTTAGTCTAATGTAAACTCTGTGACATAAAAAAAGAGCAATAATTATTTGATAGTTGTGTGAGAGAATGACTTTAAACATGTAATGATGCTAATCTTGTGCAAAGAAAACAAGAACATACGCACAAGTGTAATGGCATAGGATGAAAAGCACATAAGAAAGTGAGGGAAAGAATGTAACACCTGTGAGACTCCCACCAGGCATAAAAGAACATAATAATATGAATATTAACAATATTGACAGTTAGTATAATCTTGGATCATATTTGGTATCAGAGATTGTAGTAGTAGTATTTTTTTTTCCTTCCTTCAACCAATTTGTGGCTTGAAATAAAGATCATAGTAATAGTGTGAGAAAAAAGAAAGTCCATGTCGTAGGCATTATAGCATTGTAAACGCTGTTAACAAAGATGCATAAACAATAGTATATCATATTAACACAGCAATACAACATTTGAGTTTACTTGGTATAAGACAGGGAATTACTTGCTTTGTGTTGCAACCGTCTTGAGTTGATCCCAGTATAGTCTAGAAATAAAGATCGTGATATCAGTATGGGAAAAAGAGAAAATCATGCGGTAGGCATTATAGCACTATAAGCGCTGATAGCAGAGATGTATAAACAGTAATATATCATATTAACACAGCAATACAACATTTGAATTTATTTGGTATAAGAGAGGTGTTTACTTGCTTTTGTGTTGTAAACTGTCTGAATTACTCTCAGTATAGTTTTTTTTTTCTCTGAGACCATGGAGGCAATGCAGAAAATGAAAACTCAACAGTAAGTCATTGGAGGTGTTAAGCATTATTGACTCAGCCAATTAGTATGATCTTATATTTTTTAAACAAACTCAATGGCAAGTTTGACTCAAGATCATTTAAGCAGCGCAGGGAAAAAGAGAAGACTCTAATTACCACACTGTTGAATTTGATGAACGCGGGAAAAAGAACCGGCAGGTGGCAGGCTAAATAATTCTATAAGTGCTGTTATCAAAATATAAGTAAACCTCAAAAATATCATTTTAATACGATATTACTTTTGATTTTACCTGATCAAAGATAAGGTATAGTCTTGTTTTGTATTGCAAACATTTAAATAAAACACAGCACTGGCCTAATTCTCTAAACATCACACTGTTTAATTTGGGAAGCGCTGCAGTGCTGGAACAGCAGTGCGGGAGAAAAAAGAACTGCCATTTGGCAAATTGCGTGATATTGTAAACACTGCTATCAGAGATGAATAAATAGTAGAAAACAGCTTTAACAGTATAAAACCTGTCTCTGAGATCATGTAAGCTTCGCTGGCAAGAACACAAATCACCATGCTATTCAAATTTGGTGAGCGCTGTAAATATATTAACACTAGTAATAAAGGCCCGTTTCTGAAGGCAAGGAAATGGGCCCTAGGCAGGCAATTCCTCCCCCCCCCCCCCGCGCTACGGCCCCCTCGCCCCCCCTTCCGTGAGCCTGTCAACCCCTCTCCCGGAATGCCGAAAACCACCCCCCGCCGCCGTTGTGGACTGCCTGTGCTGACGGGGGGACCCAAACCCCCGACAGCTGAAGTGTTGTTCTACTCCTCCCCTTGCCTTGGAATCAGCTGTCATGACATCAGTGATGTCAGTGCGTGTCTGCCTAGCAGACCACCTCCAGCCTAGGGAGCCATGGTCCCAGGCACAGAACGTTGGAGGTGAGAATTATTATATAGGATTAGTATAAGTTCGAGATCCTAAATAACAGCGCGGGAAAGAGAAGAAAAAGAAACAGAACCGCCATGTTGCAGACTGCATAGTTTTGTAAGCACTGCTATCAAAGATAATGAAGCAGTAGAGTACCATTTAACATAGCATTACAACCTTTAAGCTTATTGGCAAAGACAATTGACATACTTTTATATTAACACCAAGGTGAGTCTATATGCAAAACTTGACTTCAAAGACCATGTAAGCAACATTAAACAAGTACTCTAATCAGCATACTGTTCATTTGAGTATGAGATAACATCAGATTGAGATGAAAGGCAAACAATTCTAGCTCCATTTAAATGGAGGCAGAGTGGAGAGAGATTGTTAAGTAACAACTTGTACTTGCTTTTGTGTTGTGAAACCGTCTGAGTTAATCTCAGTATAGTTCTTTCACTAAGACCATGGAAGCAATGCAGAAAATGAAAATGAAAATTAAACAGTAAGTCATTGGAGCTGTTAAGTATTATTGAATCAGCCAACTAGCATGATCTTATATTTTTAACAAACTCAATGACAAATTTGCACGCTTGACTCAAAATCATTTAAGCAGCGCAGGGAAAAAGAAAAGACTCTGATTACCATGCTGTTAAATTTGGTGAGTGCGGGAAAAAGAAACCACCAGGCGGCAGGCTAAATAATTCTATAATCGCTGTTATCAAAGCTTAAGTAAACATAAAAAATATCATTTTAATACAATATTACTTTTGATTTTACTTGATCAAAGATAAGGTATAGTCTTGTTTTGTATTGCAACAACTAAATAAAACACAGCAGTGTCCTAATTTTCTAAACATCACACTGTTAAATTTGACAAGCCCTGCAGTGCTGGAACATCAGCGCGGGAGAAAAAAGAACTGCCATTTGGCAAATTGCGTGAAATTGTAAACACTGCTATCAGAGATGAATAAATAGTAGAATACAACTTTAACAGCATAAAACCTGTCTCGGAGATCATGTAAGTTTCGCTGGCAAGTACACAAATCACCATGCTGTTCAAATTTGATGATCCTAAGTACCAGCGCGGGAAAAAGAAGAAAAAGAAACAGAACCGCCATGTTACAGACTGCATAGTTCAGCAAGCACTGGTATCAGAGACAATTGAGCAGTAGAACACCATTTAACATAGCATTACAATGTTTGCGCTTATTAAGAGAGTCAATTAACATACTTTTATATTATCACCAAGATGAGCCTATACGCAAACTTGACTCCAAAAAGCATATAAGCAACATCAAACAAGATCTCTAATCAGCATACTGTTCAATTGAGTATGAGATAACATCAGTCTGAGATGAATAGCACAAAACTCTAGCTCCACTTAAATGGAGAGACAGTGGAGAGAGATAGTTAATTAACAACTAGTCAGGATGCGTCCATTTTGTTTGGAGACATTTCTTCCAGGAAACTAGCCAGGTCTTTAGCTTCTGTGAAATCCTTAGTTTTATTGTTTATCGTGACTCTTAGGCGTGCCGGGTAGAAGATTCCAAACCTAGCATTCAGCTCGTTGAGCATAGGATGAAAAGCCAGAAGAGATTTTCTTTGTTTGATGTTATTCTTGCTGAGATCCGGCAAGAAGTGCAGAGTCGATCCTTCATATTTGATTGGAGCTTTAATTTTAGCTTGTTGCATTATGTCAAATACTTGGTTATACCGGAGTACTTTGAGTACTATTTGTCTCGGATATCTATCATGTGAGCTCAGGTAGGCGGGCACTCTGTGTGCTCTTTCAATTTCGATATCTTTATTAAATTTTAGATTTAGCATTTCAGGAATGAATTTTTTCCAGAAAAGAAGTCATGTTAGACCCTTCCATTGTTTCAGGTAGACCAAGTAGAATATTGTTGCGTCTCGCTCGGTTATTACCATCTTCCAGCTCCCGTTCCAGTACAGTAATTTTCTTACATTGACACTGAAGCAATTTGATGTTCTCTTCAGAAACCTTAGCTTTGTTTTCAAGAAGTTCTATTCTATTATTAAATTGTAATAGTTCCAATTTAATGGTGGAATCGTCTTCTTTGATTTCTGTGACATCATCTTTAGTTTCGCACATGAGTTCTTTGAGGCAGCGGATTTCTTTTAGTATGGCTGCTGCATTATCACCAGAATCAATAGTAGTGTTCTTTTGTGGAGATGCAGGTTCTGTTCTATTCCGTTTACCTGCTTTATTTAAAGTCGTCTTTAATAATCACACAATCAGTGATGATTATTGTAAAAAGAAAAGTAGAGTTCCCCTTCTTTTTTTTTTTTACTCAATTTATTTTCTTAAGTTATATTGACTTAGGTGGGAGCTCGGCTAAACCAAGTCCTTCTCACATGGTGCTCAACAGCGCCCCCCAAACACAATGAAGTTAATAATGCAAATGAGTAAGAGTCCAAAGAAGAACCAGATGGTTAATTGAACTAAAGTTGAACCAAACTGAACATTTTTGCTGTGCACATTCCTCAAATTTGTGCATGTAAGGAAATTAAATACATATTGGTCGACTTGTCCCATGCAGGCTTTCTCTGTTGTTTCATTTGAAAATCATGGTAATTCATCTGTCACCAAACTACCAATTTACAGACTGAAACATTGCCCTAATGGAGGAGGCTGCACTGGAAGTTTTCCACCTGCAGCAGATTGAGAAAGACTGGCTATTTAGGAGGGTTACACAGGGTTGCAAACTGATGATATCATAGCTTATTAATGCTAGCAAAGGGGCATAACTCAAGCATCCGGACTGCTCTGGAGGGACAATAAGGAACTAAGGCAAAGTTAGAGCTGATCGATGATGGTGAGTGATACTTGGGAAAACTGGGCAATGTGAGAGAATGTGTAGGATGAAGAAAAACACAGAAAAATAGAATGTCGATATTACATGCAATACAGGAGCTGGTGGGAGTGAGGGCTTGCAGATTGGCAGGGCCCGTGCTGACTCGAGCATGTCTTTACTGCAACTACTACTAATCATTTCTATAGCGCTACTAGAAATAGGCAGCACTGTACACATAATATGCTGCATCTGGGACAATGGAGCATGGGCTCTTTTACTAAGCCATGTAATCGTCTACATGCACCCAATGCATGCCCAAATGGAGTTACCACCCAGCTACTGCATGGCTCTTGTGGTAGTTTTATTTTTGGTGCATGTCCGATGCCAAGTGGCATTTGACGCGCATAGGTCATTACTGCCCGGCAAACTGTTAAATGGGAAAGGACATGCATTGCTTTTTACTTTGAGCAGGTGATCATGAATCCCGCTTCTGTGCATCAGTATCCCTCTACCCCAGCAGCCACCTGACCCTGATATGAACAGGGGATTAAATTTACTAGTACAACTCCGGAGCTTAGCATAGTTCTCCTGCAGTTGTGCCAGAGCTTCCATGTGCCTTTCCAGGGTTTTCTGTACTAGGACACTCTGAGCAGACTCCTCTTCTGTGCATATGCTCCAGCTCCACTATTCACAGGCATTGATAATTGGTGTTTTCTGATGTCCCAGGCCACCTCAAGTAGACCAATGATTCCACTTTCCATACTTCCGCAGTTACTTCCAGGTGTGACCCTTCGTTCTGTATTTGGTGAACCTCTGTCTGTGTTTTATGTTTAAAGAAGTCATTTAAAGTTATTTTATGTATGGTAATAATGGTGGGTAGGGAGATCAGGGGAGGGGCAAGGAAGAGAGGGGATTAATTGGGGGGGGGGGGGGTCTCTTCTTTAATTTATGACCTGGGCTCCAGCAGGACTAACACTACCCCTGGTTGTGATTAATGTAAAGAAAATGATCAGGTAAGACATATTCTTTCCACACACATTTTCTTTACAAAGTGTTACAAAATTGTTGACATGTTTTAAAAAAACTTTTATTAACATGTATGTGTGAAACTTGCAAATACATTTCCTGAATTCAGGGAAATAGTCTGTAAATGATCTAGAATTAAACATTTGATTTCCCTAACAGGACACTACACTGTTCTCACAGTGCATGACATCAACAATTTAACTGGCTTAAATTAAGAGCTGGCGCTGATATTTAACATAATCCAAAGAGGCAAGGTCGTTATCTATATAGGTAGTAGGACTGAATCTAATGACTTCCCTGGCTTTATGGTTTACTTTAGGCCAGAGGAAAAAATCAGTATCAAGCTTATTTATTTTAATTATTACAAAGCCTTGTGGTTGAATATGAGAAAGATGGGGTGCAGAATGGTAGTAAAAGGGTCAGATGTTCTTTGCTATTCAAGATGCTGGATTGCTAAGGAAGGGACACAATAGACTGTCCTGGGGAGATACTTTGTATCAGTCTCACTCTAACTGGAGTCTAAGATGTATCCAAGGCAGTAAAGCGAATGCTACATACCTGTAGAAGGTATTCTCCGAGGACAGCAGGCTGATTGTTCTCACTGATGGGTGACGTCCGCGGCAGCCCCTCCAATCGGAATCTTCACTAGCAAAAGCCTTTGCTAGCCCTCGCGCGCCGATGCGCACCGCGCATGCGCGGCCGTCTTCCCGCCCGAAACCGGCTTGAGCCGGCCAGTCTCATGTGTAGCAAGACAAAGACAAGGGAAGACACAACTCCAAAGGGGAGGCGGGCGGGTTTGTGAGAACAATCAGCCTGCTGTCCTTGGAGAATACCTTCTACAGGTATGTAGCATTCGCTTTCTCCGAGGACAAGCAGGCTGCTTGTTCTCACTGATGGGGTATCCCTAGCCCCCAGGCTCACTCAAAACAACAAACATGGTCAATTGGGCCTCGCAACGGCGAGGACATAACTGAGATTGACCTAAAAAATTTACCAACTAACTGAGAGTAGAGCCTGGAACAGAAAAAACAGGGCCCTCGGGGGGTGGAGTTGGATCCTAAAGCCCAAACAGGTTCTGAAGAACTGACTGCCCGAACCGACTGTCGCGTCGGGTATCCTGCTGCAGGCAGTAATGAGATGTGAATGTGTGGACAGATGACCACGTCGCAGCTTTGCAAATTTCTTCAATAGAGGCTGACTTCAAGTGGGCTACCGACGCAGCCATGGCTCTAACATTATGAGCCGTGACATGACCCTCAAGAGCCAGCCCCGCCTGGGCGTAAGTGAAGGAAATGCAATCTGCTAGCCAATTGGAAATGGTGCGTTTCCCCACAGCCACTCCCCTCCTGTTGGGATCAAAAGAAACAAACAATTGGGCGGACTGTCTGTTGGGCTGTGTCCGCTCCAGATAGAAGGCCAATGCTCTCTTGCAGTCCAATGTGTGCAGCTAACGTTCAGCAGGGCAGGAATGAGGACGGGGAAAGAATGTTGGCAAGACAATTGACTGGTTCAGATGGAACTCCGACACAACCTTTGGCAGGAACTTAGGGTGAGTGCGGAGGACTACTCTGTTATGATGAAATTTGGTGTAAGGAGCCTGGGCTACCAGGGCCTGAAGCTCACTGACTCTACGAGCTGAAGTAACTGCCACCAAGAAAATGACCTTCCAGGTCAAGTACTTCAGATGGCAGGAGTTCAGTGGCTCAAAAGGAGGTTTCATCAGCTGGGTGAGAACGACGTTGAGATCCCATGACACTGTAGGAGGCTTGACAGGTGGCTTTGACAAAAGCAAACCTCTCATGAAGCGAACAACTAAAGGCTGTCCTGAGATCGGCTTACCTTCCACATGGTAATGGTATGCACTGATTGCACTAAGGTGAACCCTTACGGAGTTGGTCTTGAGACCAGACTCAGACAAGTGCAGAAGGTATTCAAGCAGGGTCTGTGTAGGACAAGATCGAGGATCTAGGGCCTTGCTGTCACACCAGACGGCAAACCTCCTCCATAGAAAGAAGTAACTCCTCTTAGTGGAATCTTTCCTGGAAGCAAGCAAGATACGGGAGACACCCTCTGACAGACCCAAAGAGGCAAAGTCTACGCTCTCAACATCCAGGCCGTGAGAGCCAGGGACCGGAGGTTGGGATGCAGAAGCGCCCCTTCATCCTGCGTGATGAGGGTTGGAAAACACTCCAATCTCCACGGTTCTTCGGAGGACAACTCCAGAAGAAGAGGGAACCAGATCTGACGCGGCCAAAAAGGAGCAATCAGAATCATGGTGCCTCGATCTTGCTTGAGTTTCAACAAAGTCTTCCCCACCAGAGGTATGGGAGGATAAGCATACAGCAGACCCTCCCCCCAGTCCAGGAGGAAGGCATCCGATGCCAGTCTGCCGTGGGCCTGAAGCCTGGAACAGAACTGAGGGACTTTGTGGTTGGCTCGAGATGCGAAGAGATCCACCAAGGGGGTGCCCCACACCTGGAAGATCTGTCGCACTACACGGGAATTGAGCGACCACTCGTGAGGTTGCATAATCCTGCTCAACCTGTCAGCCAGACTGTTGTTTACGCCTGCCAGACATATGGCTTGGAGCACCATGCCGTGACGGCGAGCCCAGAGCCACATGCTGACGGCTTCCTGACACAGGGGGCGAGATCCGGTGCCCCCTGCTTGTTGACATAATACATGGCAACCTGGTTGTCTGTCTGAATTTGGATAATTTGGTGGGACAGCCGATCTCTGAAAGCCTTCAGAGCGTTCCAGATCGCTCGTAACTCCAGAAGATTGATCTGTAGATCGCGTTCCTGGAGGGACCAGCTTCCTTGGGTGTGAAGCCCATCGACATGAGCTCCCCATCCCAGGAGAGACGCATCCGTGGTCAGCACATTTTGTGGCTGAGGAATTTGGAAAGGACGTCCCAGAGTCAAATTGGACCAAATCGTCCACCAATACAGGGATTCAAGAAAACTCGTGGACAGGTGGATCACGTCTTCTAGATCCCCAGCAGCCTGAAACCACTGGGAAGCTAGGGTCCATTGAGCAGATCTCATGTGAAGGCGGGCCATGGGAGTCACATGAACTGTGGAGGCCATGTGGCCCAGCAATCTCAACATCTGCCGAGCTGTGATCTGCTGGGACGCTCGCACCCGCGAGACGAGGGACAACAAGTTGTTGGCTCTCGCCTCTGGGAGATAGGCGCGAGCCGTCCGAGAATCCAGCAGAGCTCCTATGAATTCGAGTCTCTGCGCTGGGAGAAGATGGGACTTTGGGTAATTTATCACAAACCCCAGAAGCTCCAGGAGGCGAATAGTCATCCGTATGGACTGCAGGGCTCCTGCCTCGGACGTGTTCTTCACCAGCCAATCGTCGAGATATGGGAACACGTGCACCCCCAGCCTGCGAAGTGCCGCTGCTACTACAGCCAAGCACTTTGTGAACACCCTGGGCGCAGAGGCGAGCCCAAAGGGTAGCACACAGTACTGGAAGTGACGTGTGCCCAGCTGAAATCGCAGATACTGTCTGTGAGCTGGCAGTATCGAGATGTGTGTGTAGGCATCCTTCAAGTCCAGAGAGCATAGCCAATTGTTTTCCTGAATCATGGGAAGTAGGGTGCCCAGGGAAAGCATCCTGAACTTTTCTTTGACCAGATATTTGTTCAGGGCCCTTAGGTCTAGGATGGGACGCATCCCCCCTGTTTTCTTTTCCACAAGGAAGTACCTGGAATAGAATCCCAGCCCTTCTTGCCCGGATGGCATGGGCTCGACCGCATTGGCGCTGAGAAGGGCGGAGAGTTCCTCTGCAAGTACCTGCTTGTGCTGGAAGCTGTAAGACTGAGCTCCCGGTGGACAATTTGGAGGTTTTGAGGCCAAATTGAGGGTGTATCCTTGCCGGACTATTTGGAGAACCCACTGATCGGAGGTTATGAGAGGCCACCTTTGGTGAAAAGCTTTCAACCTCCCTCCGACTGGCAGGTCGCCCGGCACTGACACTTGGATGTCGGCTATGCTCTGCTGGAGCCAGTCAAAAGCTCGCCCCTTGCTTTTGCTGGGGAGCCGAGGGGCCTTGCTGGGTCGCAAGCTGCTGACGAGAGCGAGCGCGCTGGGGCTTAGCCTGGGCCGCAGGCTGTCGAGAAGGAGGATTGTACCTACGCTTGCCAGAAGAGTAGGGAACAGTCTTCCTTCCCCCAAAAAATCTTCTACCTGTAGAGGTAGAGGCTGAAGGCTGCCGGCGGGAGAACTTGTCGAATGCGGTGTCCCGCTGGTGGAGCTGCTCTACCACCTGTTCGACTTTCTCTCCAAAAATGTTATCCGCACGGCAAGGCGAGTCCGCAATCCGCTGCTGGATTCTATTCTCCAGGTCGGAGGCACGCAGCCATGAGAGCCTGCGCATCACCACACCTTGAGCAGCGGCCCTGGACGCAACATCAAAGGTGTCATACACCCCTCTGGCCAGGAATTTCCTGCACGCCTTCAGCTGCCTGACCACCTCCTGAAACGGCTTGGCTTGCTCAGGGGGGAGCGCATCAACCAAGCCCGCCAACTGCCGCACATTGTTCCGCATGTGTATGCTCGTGTAGAGCTGGTAAGACTGGATTTTGGCCACGAGCATAGAAGAATGGTAGGCCTTCCTCCCAAAGGAGTCTAAGGTTCTAGAGTCCTTGCCCGGGGGCGCCGAAGCATGCTCCCTAGAACTCTTAGCCTTCTTTAGGGCCAGATCCACAACTCCAGAATCATGAGGCAACTGAGTGCGCATCAGATCTGGGTCCCCATGGATCCGGTACTGGGACTCGATCTTCTTGGGGATGTGGGGATTAGTTAAAGGTTTGGTCCAGTTCGCAAGCAATGTCTTTTTGAGGACATGATGCAAGGGAACAGTGGATGCTTCCTTAGGTGGAGAAGGATAGTCCAGGAGCTCAAACATTTCAGCCCTGGGCTCGTCCTCCACAACCACCGGGAAGGGGATGGCCGTAGACATCTCCCGGACAAAGGAAGCGAAAGACAGACTCTCAGGAGGAGAAAGCTGCCTTTCAGGAGAGGGAGTGGGATCGGAAGGAAGACCCTCAGACTCCTCGTCAGAGAAATATCTGGGGTCTTCTTCCTCTTCCCACGAGGCCTCACCCTCGGTGTCAGACACAAGTTCACGAACCTGTGTCTGCAACCGTGCCCGACTCGACTCCGTGGAGCCACGTCCACGATGGGGGCGTCGAGAGGTAGACTCCCTCGCCCGCATCGGCGAAGCTCCCTCCGACGCCGGACCTCACCTCGGGCGATGGGCCAGCCGGCGCCACGCTCGACGGTACCGGTGGCGCAACAGCTCTCCCAGAATCTCTGAGAGGACGGCCCGGAGGCTCTCGTTCAGAGCGGCTGCAGAGAAAGGCATGGAGGTCGATGCAGGCGTCGACGTCAGAACCTGTTCCGGGCGTGGAGGCTGTTCCGGGCTGTCCAGAGTGGAGCGCATCGACACCTCCTGAACAGAGGGTGAGCGGTCCTCTCGGCGTCGATGCCTGCTGGGTGCCGACTCCTTCGGCGACCCAGAGCTCTCGGTACCGACACGGGAAGGGGACCGGTGATGATGCTTCTTCGACTTCTTGGGACGAAGCATGTCACCGGAGCTTCCCGGTACCGACGAGGAGGACGTAGAATCCAGCCGTCGCTTCCTCGGGGCCGAGACCGAAGAGGGTCGGTCTCGGGGGGGCTGTACCGCAGGAGCCCTCAGGGTAGGGGGAGACCCACCCGAAGGCTCACCGCCACCAGCAGGGGAATGGACAGCCCTCACCTGCACTCCAGACGAAGCACCACCGTCCGACGACATCAGCAGACGCGGTCCCGGTACCACCGACGTCGATGCAGCTATCCGATGTCTCGGCGTCGATGCAGAGGGCCGATGCCTCGATGCACTCGATGCACTGGCCGCCGAGGTTGAAGGTCTGGACACTGAAGACGTCGATGCACTCGATACCCCCGGTGCCGATGCCGACGAAGAGCCCGAGAACAAAACGTTCCACTGGGCTAACCTCGCTACCTGAGACCGCCTTTGCAAAAGGGAACACAGACTACAGGCCTGAGGGCGGTGCCCAGGCCCCAGACACTGAAGACACGACGCGTGCCTGTCAGTGAGCGAGATTACCCGGGCGCACTGGGTGCACTTCTTGATGCCGCTGGAAGGCTTCGATGTCATGGGCGGAAAAATCACGCCGGCGAAATCGAAAGACGAAATGGCGAAATTTGGCACAGAAAAAAAGGGAAATTTCGACCGGGGCCTAAGTAAGGCCTACCCCGACGACGAAAGAAAACTTAACGGGGCAAAAAAAAACTCGAAGTAGAGGAAGGAAAAACCGAAGTGGCTAATCCAAAGGATTTCTGGATTTCTCACAGAAATGTCGAAAAACGACGCGCGAGGTCGACTTTCCGGGGCACGAACGGTAAACACAACCGTACCGAGCGCGGAGAAAAGAAGACTGGCCGGCTCAAGCCGGTTTCGGGCGGGAAGACGGCCGCGCATGCGCGGTGCGCATTGGCGCGCGAGGGCTAGCAAAGGCTTTTGCTAGTGAAGATTCCGATTGGAGGGGCTGCCGCGGACGTCACCCATCAGTGAGAACAAGCAGCCTGCTTGTCCTCGGAGAATGGACACAATAACTGTGCAGAGTGGATGGATTTTTTCATCTTTTTCTGTTATTATCAACTGTATTGCAATGTTGTGTTATAATGAGGTCCAATCAAATTAATATTTGTCTTTAAGTTAATGAAGACAAAGGATCCATAAGGTTATATTTAAAAGAAACAACCTATATTTCAAGATAAATGAAACTGTCAGTAGCAGATATCCCTTAAGGATGAACCTCTCAGCATCAGGGCTCAACAGAGACCACATGATGTCCTCAGAGGCATTAGAGCTCAGCTAGATATAGAGTGGTCACCTCTCCACATGCATTACAATTATGCAAGCTTTTGTTATCCTTTCTGTGTGTAAATGCACAGGTCTATTTCACTGCAGTTTAATACTTAATGCTTTTTTCCCATCATTCAAATATTTAGTTAGATAGCACCATCAGGAACCATATAGCATCCCACACCATGCCCAGCTATTACATTTGGAGCGGGAAGAGTGAGCATTATTACAGTAGAAGCTGTTCCACAGCATTAAAGATGGAAGCTCATCTGGTTCTGATCGTGTTGATGCTTTGTGACGTCCTGTGGAAGACTGCTGAGTGTCAGTGCACACTTGGAAACTACCTATCAACAGAGCTACGACCAGGCTACCAGAGGGATGGAGACATCATGATTGGGGGGCTCGTAACTGTAGAAACCTTTTACCCACTTCATCATCCATCCTTCACCAATGTTCCCTCATTTGATGGACATACCTAGTAAGTAGCGTCATGGCTTAGTTCCCATATGAGAAATGCTTGGTTTTTGTTTTGGTTTGTTTTGGTTAGTCACTGGCATGAGCTGCAAATATAACCTGATTATAATTTACCAATTCTCTCACATTAAGTATAAGTATTTTCCCATTGAAAGGTACCCTGGGGAAAAAGGACCTGCTAAGAATTTAATCTCTTTATCGATAAACATTTTTCCCATAAAATCATTGTGAAAATACACAACTGGACAAGGTTTTTTTTCTCTCAATCCCTCATACCTTTAGGGCAGGTAAAAATGTACTTTTCCCTGTGTCCACTTCTTCCAATAAACAGAGTGTAAAATCTTTCAGACATCTTCAGACACTGGGTGAATGTATTGTTTAAATATCCAAACACAAAAAAAGGGGTCCAAATCTCCCGTGAAAACGGAACAAACCACAAGAAATGGCGGAAAATAAACCAAAACAGACCAAAACCAAGGGAGTAAGAGCGCCAGAAAAGTTTAATGGGACCCTACACGGTCCATGTTTCGGCCAGCAGGCCTTCCTCAGGGGTCTAAAATAAACAGAACAGATAAATTAACATCTATACAACTTAAATATAAAAGTAAAAATAAAAAAGTACAAATGTTCCAAAATAAAACATTGAAAATAAAGGTTAAAAACAAGTTCGGATTAACAATAAATCTAAAAAGATCAATATCAATAAAATATTATTGTATCATATTCATGTAGTATAAGGAGGTGTCTCTTATTACATATTAGTACTGTCATTGTTCTCTTCTTTTTTAGCATATAATTTATATTTTATGTGACACAAGTTTTCTATTTTATGGTCCTGATATTCTTAGTATGTGTGTCTATATGCTATGGTATTTTATTGATATTGATCTTTTTAGTGTTGAGTAAGAGAGTCATGGTTAGGCGTCTGTGACAAACTGTAGAATTCAAATAATGATTCAGAGACAAAAGTTTGTAAAATAAACTACATTAAAGTAAACAATTGGTAAATTATTTAGTCATCTGAGCAATGGACTGAGACATCCTATTTTCCCCTCCTGGTATTTCATACAGCTTTAGCCTCTATTGCCTCTGGTTCAAACTTTAAGGCCAATGTGATTAATATATGATGGATAATTTGAACTCATGAGTATAAAATTATTAATTCTTACTACACAATAATAATACTCCTGGTACTTCCCAATATATTATTTGAACATGTAATATCTACTTAGGCCAAGTAAATGTAGCCACGCAGATCAGAGCGGTCAGCAGTTTATTTATTTTTTATTTATTTTATTACATTTGTATCCCACATTAACCCACCTTTTTGCAGGCTCAATGTGGCTTACAATTCATTGTGGATACTGGAAATAGAAAAGAAAGTACATTTGGTTTTACAGCAAGTTTTAGGTACATGATGGTGAAATACATGGTGCTGGAAATAGAAAAGAGTATACATTTGGTTTAGCAGAAGTTTTGGGTACATGATGGTGAGATACGTGATAGTGTTAAAGCCATAGACGTTAGGTACATGATAGTATGAAAACAAAAGACATTAAAGAACATTCCTGGATATCTTAAAGAATGTAGAGTTACTCGTGTTGTTATGATATATTTTGTCGAAGAGATAAGTTTTCAGGAGTTTGCAGAAATTGGTCATTTCGTAGACCGTTTTCAGGTTACATGGCAGTCCACCTTATAATTGAAAGAGAAAAACGCCTAGATTTCGACCCAAATCGGGAGATAGACGTTTATCTCACAAAAACGAATAAATTGGTATAATGGAAAGCCGATTTTGGACGTTTTCAACTGCACTTCATCGCGGAAGCGTACAAAGTTGATGGGGGCGTGTCGGAGGCGTGGCAAAGGTGGAACTGGGGCGTGGTTATCGGCCGAGGAGAGATGGGCGCCTTTCGCCGATAATGGAAAAAAGTATGCGTTTGTAGCTAGAATTTAGGGCACTTTTCCTGGACCCTGTTTTTTCACGAATAAGGCCCCAAAAAGTGCCCTAAATGACCAGATTACCACCAGAGGGAATCGGGGATGACCTCCCCTGACTCCCCCAGTGGTCACTAACCCCCTCCCACCACAAACAATGATGTTTCACAACTTTTTATTTTCACCCTCAAATGTCATACCCACCTCCCTGGCAGCAGTATGCAGGTCCCTGGAGCAGTTGTTAAGGGGTGCAGTGGACTTCAGGCAGGTGGACCCAGGCCCATCTCCCCCTACCTGTTACAATTGTGCTGCTTAATGCTTAGTCGTCCAACCCCCCCAAACCCACTGTACCCACATGTAGGTGCCCCCCTTCATCCCTTAGGGCTATAGTAATGGTGTAGACTTGTGGGCAGTGGGTTTTGAGGGGGATTTGGGGGGCTCAACACACAAGGGAAAGGTGCTATGCACCTGGGAGCTCTTTTACCTTTTTTTTTTTTTTTTTGTAAAAGTGCCCCCTAGGGTGCCCGGTTGGTGTCCTGGCATGTGAGGGGGACCAGTGCACTACGACTCCTGGCCCCTCCCACGAACAAATGCCTTGGATTTATTCGTTTTTGAGCTGGGCGCTTTCATTTTCCATTATCACTGAAAAACAAAAACGTCCAGCTCACAAATTGTCGAATAAAACATGGACGTCTATTTTTTTTTGAAAATACGGTTCGGTCCGCCCCTTCACGGACCCGTTCTCGGAGATAAACGCCCATGGAGATAGACGTTTTCGTTCAATTATGCCCCTCAGTGTGTTCCAGAGCTGTGTGCTTGTATAGGAAAAGGTTGATGCATGCATTGATTTGTATTTCAAGCCTTTACAATTGGGAGGATGAAGGTTGAGGAATGTGCGGGAGGATTTTTTTGCGTTTCTGGATGGTAGTTCTATTAGGTCTGACATGTAGGCTGGGGCGTCACCATAGATGATTTTATGGACCAAGGTACAGAGACTGTTGAAAGTGTTGTCAGCTGTCACCGAGTTTCTGAAGTCTTTTCCTCTATTATCTTACAGTTATCAGTATACTAGAGAGAATAATTCTTACTACAATAAGAAGTCGCCTTTCCTCTGCAGCTGTCCCTGTTCAGGCATAGATTGAGGGTGGATAGAGATAGCCTTGCTTTTATGAAGTGTGTCTCCTGCTGCACTACTTATAAAATACAGGTTCACATCTCTACAGCCTTGTTTTCTGCAGGAGTTAGCCAATTTACTATATATAAAGCAACACCCACCCTTAAATTGGATGGCAATCTTAATCTACAGAAGCTGAAGAAGAGAATAGCAATGGATTGCTTCTGCCTTGTGAAGAAATTAATAAATGAAGGGTCTGTGGAGTTTTGAGGCTCTGGAGGAAAGTCCCAGGGCGGGGCTTTTATTTCAGAATTTCATCAGTAGCAGCAACATTGGGGAAAGTTCCCTTTTACTCAGCCATGTCCCAGAGAAGGGAAAATGGTAAAACTAGAGGACATGAATTGAGGTTGCGGGGTGGTAGAATTAGGACTAGTATTAGAAAATTATTTTTCTTAGAGAGAGTGGTTGATGCCTGGAATGCTATCCCAAAGAAGGTGGTAAAGAAAAAAATGGTGAACACACAGCATTTTTAATTAGAAAATGAATGGTAATAAATTCATAACTTAAATAGCTGTATGTGTGTTTGTATGTATGTATGTTGCTTGGTGCTTAGATGGCAAATCAGTTTAAGATAGGCTGGAGAGGGCTTTCATAGAAATTCCAGTAATTTGTAATGTGAACACAGGGCCAAGCAGACTTTTACTGTTGGTGTTCAGCAAATGACAAGACAGATTTGGATAGGCAGGAGTGGCCTTTGACGGCAACTTCAGTAGTTGGAACCTATGGACAGGGTTGGGCTGAATTCTATGGTCTGTGTCATAGAAATATAATATAATGACCTCACTGGCTTTATGGTTTACCTTAGGCCAGAGGAATAAATCTGTATCAAGCAGATTTATTTTAATTATTACAAAGCCTTGTGGTTGAATATGAGAAAGATGGGGTGCAGAATGGTAGTAATAGGGTCAGATGTTCTTTGCTATTCAAGATGCTGGATTGCTAAGGAAGGGACACAATGAGCAAGTATTTTATATCACATTCATTTTTTGTATAATCAGGAGTTGCTATCGAGTGTGATTTCTGGGCAGACTGGATGTACAATTCAGGCCTTTTTCTGTCATCATTAATATCTTACTATACTAGCTGGCTTTAGAATCTCACTTTTTTTCTTGTTTACTCTTTACAGTAGAATTATGTTCTAAGTATTTGATATATGAATAAAATATGATCTTAACATAATAAAGGTGCTGATAAATTTCATCTATTAATTTTCAGCAGATTAGTTACACCTCAGGGAATCTTGTCATGAGCGACAAGGTTGAGTTTCCTTATTTCTACCGAACTGTACCCAGTGAGATGCACCTCTGTGCTGGGATAGTCAAACTATTGAAGCATTTTGGCTGGACCTGGGTCGGTATCATTGCATCTAGTGATGAAAATAGCATGAGGGCTGTGCAGATCCTGAGAGAAGGGATTGAGCAGAGTGGAGGTTGCATTGAATTCATAGAAACCTTCAGTCAGTCCAGATCTCTGCTCTCTCAAAATATGGGAAATATTTCTGAGATCATCCATAAATCTTCAACTAAAGTGATTATTTTATATTGTAATAAAGACTACACAGAGGCTGTAATTCACATAGCCATTTGGAAAGCAACTGGAAAGGTCTGGATCATGACAGATGAAAGGGAATTTTTCTTTCCCTCATATTATGTTGATCAAAAAAACACCTTAGCTTTCACTGTGGTAAAGAAAATTATTCCAAATTTTCACAAATTTATCCGTGAGGTGAATCCTGCCATTTTTCCAAATGACTCATTCATAGCGATTTGGTGGAAGGACCTGTGTAACAACCAGTGTCCCAAGAGCATCCAAAGATCCTGCGGCAGTGATGAAACATCTATTTACATCTTACACTGTGACATCATAAACTCTGGTGGCAGCTATAATGTATACAATTCTGTGTACAGCCTGGCACATGCACTGCATGACATGATCACTTCTAGATCTGCAAATTCTGCAAATACCACCATATGGGATGGATAAAGTGAGGTTTTTTTTGATTTGCCATGGAAGGTAATATCCTATGTTAGAAGAATGATATTGTCAGAAAGAAGAGATGCTATATGATTGTGTAGTGTGAAAGGGAAGCAGGATGCAGTGAAGTCTGCATATTTACATAGATGCTTCATGTCAAACATCACAAATATGCAGCTAATTGCAAAGATAAAAGCATGGTCCTTTTATCTTCAAGCTAGGAAATTGTGGAATTCTACACCTGTACAAATTAAATTTGGATGATTTCTAGCTATACACAATTCTGTAAATGTTTGAAGACTAATTTTTTAAATAAGAATTTGAATTAATAATTTTGTGCGGCTTTCTTGCTTCTAAATGTACGTTTTTGAAATTATGTAACCTGCTTAGATTCTGTATTGATATTAGCAGGATATAAATACCTTGAATAGAATAGAATAGAATAGTTATATAATCTTAGAAATTTGAACAGTCTAATAAGCTGGCATTAAATCACCAGTTTGTCTTATGTTTTGCATGCTCATTGATGTTAAGTTGAAGGACTATCACGTGTCCATGATCTGATAATGTGATACTTTCAATACTGGAGTAGAATGTTTTATCTAAGAGGAAGCTGAATGTCAAAGAATAATCTGTTCTGTATCGTTACATCATGTAGAACTGACAAATCCTTAATTTTTTTGAAAGGATATACAGATTTCTATCGATTTCAGGGTTTTGAATTAAATTAAAATTTCCCCCTATTCACTTCCATTAGATATTACATCAGCAGAAGTGTAAATGAAATCAGGGCTATCAGAATTTGGAGCATATATGTTCATGACTTTAACCCAGCAGTTGAGAATATGAAAGAAAATTCATAAAAATATAACAATATGCAAAGAAGCAACATACAATGTATAAACCATGAGTTGATGGGTCCAAG
The DNA here is from genome assembly GCF_901765095.1 of Microcaecilia unicolor. Classification (NCBI taxonomy): domain Eukaryota; kingdom Metazoa; phylum Chordata; class Amphibia; order Gymnophiona; family Siphonopidae; genus Microcaecilia; species Microcaecilia unicolor. The sequence goes on from NC_044033.1 coordinate 237,020,820, forward strand.
GGAAAAACAGCCACCTGGCACTGATCTTTATTAGATGGAATGATTGTGAAATAAATTCTTAATTATCATATCAACCACAATCTTAACATGAGTGAATATGAATATAGAAAGAATTATTAATTGAACATATTTGCACCCTTATTAAATTATAATAATTAAAACATAATTGTGAATAGCACTTCATAATAATAAATCAATTATAGTTGCAATGTTTACCCCCCCCCCTGTTTACTAAGCTGCATTAGAGATAACCGCTCAGCAATGCCAACACAGCCCTTTCAAAAGTGAATGGGCTGTGTCAGCATTAATGCGATTGCAGCCGCTACTGTGGCTTTGCAATCAGGGGGGTTAGATTTGTCTATTAGATTGTAAGCTCTTTGAGCAGGGACTGTCTCTCTTTGTTAAATTGTACAGCGCTGCGCAACCCTAGTAGCGCTCTAGAAATGTTAAGTAGTAGTAGTAGTAGTAGATAATTATTCAGATGTAACATTATATACTATAATATAACATAGAATGACAAATGTAAACTATGCAGCATAATTAAAATTAGTGGGGAACCATAAAAATTCGGAGGAGTCAAACATAATTATATTTTTGGAAAAGTTATTCCTGATATCCTAGGTCTTCAATTCACTAAGGATTTTGAGCTGGAGTGGGCGCACTGAGTCCCAGTATGATAAGTTCCCATGGCCTATAGTAATTAAAGTGCTGAGATATACACAAGTCAAGGAGATTTTACATTAAACCAGAATGAGAGTGCCAGGGAAACACGAAAGCAATGTTCTACAATTTCACCCAGATTTGAGCAAGAATGCCATGAAGATCAGAAAGCAATTTCTTGCTTACAGATCCAGGATTCGGGAAGTAAATGCTCACTTTGGTCTGTTTTTTTCTGGCACGAATATGAATCACTTACAGCAACTGCACAAAGGACTTTATACATCCTGACACACTGGTGTGGTATAATATTAAGACAGGTGTGAGAGGGTTAATCAAACATGAAGATTCAAGACATCAATAAAATAGCTTTGATTAGATAAACTTCCTGAGCCCCTACGTCTTGCCCCATTCTTGGCCACCTTTAAATCTAGACTGAAAGCCCACCTCTTTAACATTGCTTTTGACTCGTAACCACTTGTAACCACTCGCCTCCACCTACCCTCCTCTCTTCCTTCACGTTCACATTAATTGATTTGATTTGCTTACTTTATTTATTTTTTGTCTATTAGATTGTAAGCTCTTTGAGCAGGGACTGTCTTTCTTCTATGTTTGTGCAGCGCTGTGTATGCTTTGTAGCGCTATAGAAATGCTAAATAGTAGTAGTAGTAGTAGATGAGGGATTACCTCAGTGATTTGTTGTCTGGATGTGAATATCTGAAGAAGTTGGAAAGTAGTGATTAAAACTGAAAGGATCTATTGTAAGAGCTATTGTAAAGGCAGCAAACCTTTTTGTAAGGAAAGTAAATAAAAGTAACAGTTCTCAAAAGTACTAGTTGACAAATACAAGAGTTTGCAGAAAGAGGAAAACTGGTGACAATATCTGGAAAAGCTAAGAGAAGCTGGTAGAGTAGTCAGGAAAACAAAATGCAAATGGAAAGAAATTAGCCAATATGGTAAAATGGGGAGGGAGAACAGTACATTTTTTTTTAGATGTTAGTGATAGGTGGAAGTGCAAAAGTGGCATAGCGAGACTCAAAGGTGAAAAGGAAGAATATAGAGAAGCTGATAAAGATAATGTGGAATTGCTTAACAAATATTTCTGTTCTGACTGTAAGAAGGATTACAGAAGATGAACACAAATAGAGATGGAGGGGTGGTAGCCCATGAATGATTTTCAGAGGACTGTGTTTTTGTGGCACTGGCTAAACCAAGGTGAACAAAGCAATGGGGCCAGATGGCATACATCTGAGGGTACTGAAGGAACTTAGAGTTCTTATAGCTCCACTGACTGACCTTTTCAATGTTTCTGTAGAGTTGGAAGTGGTCCCAGAGGACTTAAGAAGAGCAGATGTGGAACTAAGGAAGAGGTTGGGAACTATAGGCCAGTAAATCTGACATTTTGTAGTATGTAAATTAATGGAAATGCTCTTTAAAAAGAATAGTAACTTTTTTGGAATCCAATGGATTACAGGACCCGAGTAGAAGCAGGTCTTTTTAGATAAATCTAATTAATTTTTTTGAAAGAGTGACCAAACAGTTGGATTGAGGGAGAGCACTAGATATAGTATTACTGGAATGTGACAGAGGGTAGTAGTAAATGGAGCTCATTCTGAGGAAATGGTTTTACCACCGACTGCCCAAACCGACTGGGTTGACGTCCACGGCAGCCCCCTCCCATGTATTGAACTAACACCATCTAACATTGACCTTCCATTTACATTATGTCAAAAACAATTTCATGTGAAATTGGCTTTTGCAATGGCAATTAACAAGTCACAAGGACAAACATTTGAAAAAGTTGGCATTTTCATCCCAAAACCAGTGTTTACACATGGGCAACTGTATGTAGCATTTTCAAGAGTTCGAAACTCTTCTAATGCAATTGTAAAAGTCATAGATGGTCCTGAACAAGGAAAGCTTTTCCCTCAATGTAACAAAGTTTTCACTAAAAATATTGTTTATAAAGAAATCTTGCAAATGTAAACAAGCATTATATTTCTAATAAAAAGTTTTAAATTTCTGCATACTCTTTAGCTTTTTGGAAATATACTATAAATAAAAATTAAAACAAAACACAAAGATTAAAACAAAAATCCACATGTCATACCCCTGGACCATATTACTCATTATACACCCTTTCCAATTATTCTTTATTATCACAGCACATTCTTCCTAACAGTTCCCTTAAAAACATAATCGCCATTAGACGATAACCTTGCCAGCACCCGTTTCATTGGTTTGAGAAACGGGCCTTTTTTACTAGTATAATTTAATATAACATAGAATGACAAATGCAGCATAATTAAAATTAGTGTGAAACCTTATAATTGCTCATGAGGTCTCCCTGACAAATTTGAAGGAGTCAAACTTAATTATATTTTTTGGAAAAGTTATTTCTAATATCCTAGGTCTCAGTTTACTAAGGATTTTGAGCTGGAGTGGGCACACTGAGTCCCAGCATTATAGTGCCAGTGAAACACGAGAGCAGTGTTCTACAATATCACCCAAATTAGAACATGAATACCGTGAAGATCAGACAGCAGTGATGGGGCCGGAAGGTATATATCTGAGGGTACTGAAGGAACTTAGAGAAGTTCTTGTAGCTTCACTGACTGACCTTTTCAATGCTTCTGTAGAGACGGGAGTGCTCCTGGAGGACTTAAAAAGAGCAGATGTGGAACTAAGGAAGAGGTTGGAACTACTGGCCAGTAAGTCTGACTTTTTGTAGTAAGTAAATTAATGGAAATGCTCTTTAAAAAGAATAGTAACGTTTTTGGAATCCAATGGATTACAGAACCGGAGGCAAAAAGGTTTCAGTAGAAGCAGGTTTTGTTAGACAAATCTAATTAATTTCTTTGACTGAGTGACCAGACAGTTCGATTGAGGGAGAGCACTAGAAACAGTATATTTAGATTTTAGCAAAGCCTTTGACACAGTTCTACAAAAATGAATACTAAATAAACTAAGTACCCTTGGTATGGGCTATCAAAGTGACTGACTAGGTTAGAAACTGGTTGAGAGGAATGTGAGAGAAGGTACTGGTAAATGGAGCTTATTCTGAGGAAAAGGATTTTACCATTGGTGTGCCCAGTAGTAAATCTCTTCTTTATACTTGTAAATTTGTCAGGCATATGCAGTTATTGTTTGGAAGAACGTTAAAGTGAATCAAATTAGGGCATTTGCACTTTCTATATTTTTTAAGGTTATCAATAGAAATCAAACAAAATAAAACATGGTAAAGAAAATAAGATGATACCTTTTTTATTGGACATAACTTAATACATTTCTTGATTAGCTTTCGAAGGTTGCCCTTCTTCGTCAGATCGGAAATAAGCAAATGTGCTAGCTGACAGTGTATATAAGTGAAAACATTCAAGCATTACTATGACAGTCTGACAGGGTGGGAGGATGGGGGTGGGTCGGAGGTATGCATGGGGACATCAAAGACTATCATTGATATTCTAACAAGATGGGTGTGGATAGGTGAGGGGTGGGGTGATCAACAGAGACATACAGCTTTATGGTTTATAATGGGCTAGGAACCCCAGATCCTTGTTAAGTCCTTTCTGTTGGGTGTTAAAATATTCAATCATTCTGACTTCAAAGGTCTTATGTTCTTGTATGGTTTTAAAGTTACCTTTCAGTATTCTCACTGTGAAATCACTGGTACAGTGTCCTAGTTTCAAGTCCTTACTCAAGGCCCATCTCTTCTCCCTTGCTTTTGGTGCCTAACCACCTTCCCATTCCTGATACCTACACTGACTACATAGTTTTTACCTTTAGATTGTAAGCTCTCTTGAGCAGGGACTGTCCTTCCCCATGTTTAAACTTGTACAGCGCTGCGTAACCCTGGCAGCGCTATAGAAATGCTAAGTAGTAGTAGTAGTAGTTCTGTGAAGTGCTGTCCCACCGGGCTGGGGGCCCTACTGGCTGTATTGTTCATGTGATATCTATGTAAATTGAATCTTGTCTTAAGCATCTGGCCTGTTTCTCCAATATAGCATCCATATTGGAGAAACAGGCCAGATGCTTAAGACAAGATTCAATTTACATAGACATCACATGAACAATACAGCCAGTAGGGCCCCCACCCCGGTGGGACAGCACTTTACAGAACCAGGACACTGTACCAGTGATTTCACAGTGAGAATACTGAAAGGTAACTTTAAAATCCTTTAAGCACTTGGGTACCTGCCTGTGAAGTTGTTAATGTGTGTTGTGGATAGCTGTGTTTGCTTGTGGTAGGGGGGAGTGTGTCTTTGGAAGCTCCTGTAAGCACCTGGGAACCTGCCTGCTTGCTGTTTTTATCTCCAGTTGTATTTGTCTGGTTTTCTGGTTGTGTGGAAGTGTGCGTTTAGATTTTGGGTGGGTTGGGGGGGACGAGGGGTTGCAGACGTCGAGTCAGTGGTTAGTTTTGTGTGGGTGGTCGTTTCTTAGGGTGGCTGCACATACCGGGAGCAGGAACATGGGCATGGGCATCCAAATAGTTTTGTCCTTCCAGCAACGTTCCTCATTTCTCTGTGCTGCACAGAAAGTGACTATTTGTGCTGCTGAGTCTCCTCGGAAGAAAAAAAAAACATCAGTGTGCTTGGTTTTGAGTGTATGGGAATGACGGCTGTGTAGGGGAGTGGAAACAGAGATTAACCAATGGGCTTCCTTGCTCATGTGTAACTAGTAATCGTCGTGCACCATGGCCGGAGACGGAGAGGAGAGGGAGGGCAGTGGAACGGTGAGCGAGCGGCTGCGGGAGGGTGGGTGAGGGGGACTGTGGGCGAGGGGACGGGGTCCAGCGCCGATTTTAGTTGGTTTTGAGTGTATGGGAATGACGGTTGCATTGGGGAGTGGAAACAGAGATTACCCAATGACAATCCGATTTGTTGAGTGCCATTGCTCCGCCCTCAACATCATCACGTTGTGACGCGGGGGCGGGGCAGACACTCATGAGATCTTGCAACTACAAATTTAGAACATTGGAGGTGCCTTTTATATATAGAGATGTTCAAAGGCTAATTAAAAAAAATACTAAGCACCCAAATATCGGAAACTAGTGCCCCTATTTTCAGCTAAACTTAACAGCCTAACTTTTCAGGTTCAAATTCAACTACAACATTTTTTTAGTTTCCTGCGCAGTTTACTAGATTTTTGTTTGTTTTATTTGTGGTTTATTTTTAATTTCCATTTTTTTAGTCTCATGTATTGTTTATTAGATTGATTGTCTTATTCAGGATTTTTTTTTAAACATTTCTTGTTCAATGTCCTCTATAGTGCATTCTATTATATAATAGTCTGCACTGTTATTCAAATTGTGCACAGTATTGCTCAAATATTGTGCCTATCTCTCCAAATTATACACTATAGACTAAGGGCTCTGTTTACTGAGCTGCGCTGTAGGCATGCTAGCATTTTTAGCATATGCTAAAAATTAGCTTGCGCTAACGCTAGAGACACCCATAGGAATATATGGGTGTCTCTAGCATTAGCACATGCTAATTTTTAGTGCGTGCTTAAAATGCTAGTGCGCCTTAGTAAACAGGGCCATAAATTCAGTAAATCGTTTCAAAACATTGACGTGGAAAAACTTATGCATTGAGCTCTCTTCTATATAGGATATTCACATTTTATAGAATTGCACTTAAGTGCGCTTGCATTTATGCCCACTCAAACAAGGTATAGATGCCAAAGCCTAAATTAGATGTGAATTGGTTTATTCTATAACTAGATGTGTAACTGATAGGAATGCCCCAAAACTCCCCTAAACACCCCCCCCCCCCTGAAATTACATGCTTCAGGAGTTAGATGCACATCATTATAGAATACAATTACAAAGCTGCATAGAGCAAATTTAATAAGAAACTTGAATGATATAAAATTGCTTCAAATCTAAAGGTTTCAATGAGCCTTTGAACCTGTACTATATCGTTAATAATAAGTAGCCTCATAAGCCCAGGGTACCTTTTTATTAGGACACCTCTGACTAGCTCTCATCATAGGCTACCCCACCTATCTGACACCACAGAGAAAAACTCTCCTATTAATATTTCACATGAGAGAAAAGTCTGCAGTATCTAGGTTCATGGGTAAACAATCCTAATTTTATGGATTACTAGTTCAATTACTCATCAGATCCTCAAAACTTTAAATGACCAATGAAACTCTGCAATTGGTTTATAAAGATAAGAAGACAAAAAATGTACTTCAAAATCAAATCACATTAATGGCATCCAGGTTGAAAAATATATACGTGTACTTAGCTTCGCCATCTGTGGCCCGAACTCTCGTCCACGCTCTCATTACCTCTCGCCTGGACTACTGCAACTTACTCCTCACCGGCCTCCCACTTAGCCATCTATCCCCCCTTCAATCTGTTCAGAACTCTGCTGCACGTCTCATATTCCGCCAGAACCGATATACTCATATCACCCCTCTCCTCAGGTCACTTCACTGGCTTCCGATCAGATACCGCATTCAATTCAAGCTTCTCCTTCTTACCTACATAATATATCCCCACTTCTGGCTTGCATAATGTGCAAGACAGATAGGTAATTATTATGAAGAGATGATCAAATAACAATGGTAAAGTATATGGAACAAAAGAAAAGAGTACAAAAAAACCAACAATAAAAATTGATTGTTCGAGTTATTGATGTATGGAAGGTCAAAAATATGGTGAACAAAAATAGGCAAAAGGCACGGATAATGCGTTGCAATCTATGGCCAGTAGGTATGGAATCTTCACCTGCGATGACTACCATTCACCAAGGGTTGGGCCCTCAGCTGCAGGAGGCCAGCAGGACTTACGAGCTAGATGATTGAGAAAGAAGGGTAGAGGCCAAAGCTTCTTGCAACTCCAGTCAGTGGAGAGCCTGTCTCTTTTGCTCATGGACCAATTGATGCATCTGTTGAAACTCACGCTCAATAATGTCTTGTATCTCACACCGGGTAATGTTGGGGTCTGTGCATCTGTCCTTTAATTTAGCGATTCTTTGCTGCAACATAGCCTTCAGATCAGATATATTATCGGGTAGTTCTTCTTTGCTAGCAGTCGTCTCCTCGGTGAGGGACGTCAACGGAATTCCTGTATCCATCTGGGGAAAGGCAAAACTTAAACAGACCAGTAGTGCAATTTATGTGGTTAATTTATTGAAAGAAGTCATAATACTAGCGGGAATCATGAAGAACCATTGCGTAAATACAAGAATTAGAAAACGAGCCTATTTCAGACAAGGGGTTAGGAGGCAGGTCGTGGGTATAAATGGGGGCCAGGAAGGAGGCTTGGTAAGAAACAAAATATCGAAAATGAAAAATTTAAAAAAGAAAAATAAAATAAAATAAAAATAAAACAAAATATTATACATCTGAATTGCAGCAAGGCATATTCAGATGGCAATGCAAGAAAAAGGTTCCTTGAAAAAGACAAATGGAAGGAAAAAACATTCAAAAGTGCAGACACCCTTGATTGACCTTCACATAGAGTTTAAGTAACCCTTTTCAATCAGACAAAGAAGTAGGAAGAAGCATATCGCTTCAAGACAAAACCACCACGTGGCAAAAGTTAGTTGAAGCAAGGTGTTAGTTAAATACACAAAGCATAAATTCCAGGACCGTTGCACACAAATAATCAACACCAGTTTGTCTCACAATCACTCGCAGTGAAAGACAGAGAGATAAAAAGAGCAATAGTTGGCATTCCAGGGGTTATTGTGATAACCTGTTTTAAATAGAAAGGAATCAGAAAGTGGAGTGCATAATTTTCCTTATTTATGTCTGAAAGCTTCACCAATTCTCTGTTCAAGAATACTACAAAATCTATGATCAGCGCAAAATGCTCCCCCAAATGGCCAGTTCAAGGGAATATTTCTCGCATTTATTCCATAGAACGGATAATGGTTATTAAATATTGCTTCTTTCTTAGACAAGGAAATAATGAAAAGCTTTCAGATATCACACACTCCATAAAGAGATTTCAAAAATAAAGGCTTTATATTCATGGGAAAAAACTAAAGAAGTGACTGTCAAGTCAGTTTAGACAGCTCAACAATCAAAGCAGTAAACATTTTAACAATAAGCAATACACAGCTTTTATTTAAAAGGGATCCCGTATAGCGTAAAATGGCATAAATAAGTCAGTGAAGGTATATATATAAAAAAACATAAAATGAACATCCTCTGGGGATCGCTCATCCCTGCAGTTGATAAGAACTCCCCAGGGAAGGTATGCATAAAAGCAAATAAATAACTTGCTGACTCAGTTAGGTCATTTGTATGGTACCATAAATATACACTTGCAATTAAACCAAGAGAAATATAAAATAAAAACATGTCACCTGTAATAGAAACAGAAACATCACACCAACACATATACAGAGAAATGGTTTCTGGATACTAAATGAGGAGCTGAGTAGTATGAGTAACTGAGAGCAACAAAATCAGATCGGGTTCGGATTACGCCTAGTCAGTATGGACGGGTGGGGTGGGCGATTTGATTCCAGGGCTAGCGTTGAACGGGTAGTAGACACTGCGATACAGAATGATCGATGTGATGGCAACGGAAACATTCCACGTTGACACGACAGTTGAGGTTTTGGTGAATCTGATTTTTTTTAGATCTGTGTTTTCTAGGTACGCGTAGTCGTGGTCGTGAACAGACGGCTGCGTGATAGCCGCATTGCCCGAACTTGAGCTCGGGGCAGATGCCGTAGTGGTTGTGGACATTTACGTGCGTAATGTCCATATTGGTAACAGCGATAACATTGGACATCTGGATAACGATCAGAACTAGGGCCAGAATGGTAGTCTCTAGGTCGTCTATTAGTGTCGGGTGGGCCTTTTTCAGGTTGAGACCGGTGGCCACGATTACCAGGGTAATCATTCCTACAGTCTTGGCGATGTGGGTTATCTAGCGAGGGGAGGTCACTCGGTCGCCTGCGGTCTCTCAGTGGCTGTCGTATCTGCATCCGGAAGACATGTAGCGATGGGGAGTCTGAAGGAGATTGACGGTATTGACTATGAGGAAAGTGCCGGCATGGAAATTCCATGGCGTAATGTCCCAATTGGAAACAACGGTAGCACTGTACTTCAGCTCGGTGGCTGGGAGTAGGCTGAGAGCGATAGTCCCGGCACTGATTGTTAGCACTAGGAGCATTGGATTTATGTGGAATGAGTGGATCGGCTCTTGCAGGGGGCCGTCTACTAGGCCGCGGATTAAGATTGACCTCACCAGGTATCAATAACGATGTCAGATCGACAGTGTCAGGGATCACGTGATCAGTGATAGTCGATACCCATCTACTGAGAATCTAGGGAAGTTATTAAAACAAAAAAACATGCACTACAGTTTTGACATAAACGGGTAAGTTCTTTTCTATCTGCGGGGAAAAAGTTGAGAACTCTTTCCAGGGGACTAGGGGATGAGGAAGAGGACATAGTGGAATCAGAAATAAAGGGAAAGCAATCCACATAGGAAAATGTGTGCAGTATAAAATGGTATTTAAAGTCAAGGACCACAGGTGATGCAAGTTAAATCTCAAGCTGGATCCTAGCTCAAAGGCGTATAACAGGGGCACCTGTAATATATCTGTAGGGGAAAAAAAAAAAACGTGCAAAGGAAAATTATCAAAACCAGAAAACATGCATCATGCACCCACAAAACACCTTGATACTCACGCGTCTTCAAGAGTGTTCCAACAACGGAACCTAAAACAGAAATTACTAATTGGCGGAAAGCTCAATGCTTTTGCCGCAGGTTATATTAACAGACAAATGAAAGGTAAATAGCAGTAAAGTGTATAAGAGTAATTAGTGTCAGCTAATATATGTCTATACTAATCAATCAAAAATAATTGTCCCCCAAGGTAGGCTTCTAAGGACAGGAGTACACAGCTGCTTCTACTGCCCCCCAAGAGTATTCAACAGCTTCCATTGGCCACGAGTAAATCAGCTTCTCAAATGATAGAACCCCAAAAGTGGGGGTTGCTACTACCCCTAAAAGAATATAGGGAACGCGGAAGAAGGTTTCCCATAGTCGAAGGACAACGATCCAATGGGTCTCCGCTGGGTAGGAGTCATCAGCTTCTACAACTAACCCCCCCATGGATCCTGGTTAGGAGTTCATCAGCTTCTACAACTAACCCTACACAAATTTAGCCAATCTGAAATTTTAAAATCTGGTTAGGAGTCCTCAGCGTCTACGACTAACCTTCATAAATATTTTAAATGCCCGAGTCAACCTGTACACAATCGCAACGAAAGGCGCTAGACGTCTCTTTATTGCCCCCGCGGTCATATGTACAAGCAACTCCTACATGGGCAATAATGCCGAATCGTGGAAGGCAGGCCACTCCGAAAATGGAATGGAGTTCTGCTCAAACTCTAGTAATTGAGATACCGTCATCCATCGAAGGGTCACCTTCGATGGGTGTAAGCCCCAGGCATCGATATCAAACCCAATGGTTATAGCATGACACTGGTATATATATAAAAAAAAAAATAAAAGTAAAAAATAAAAATATAGCATATCCCAGGGAAGAGCCCCTGAAACAAACTGCAAAGGTGGTAAAATAAAATAGAATAATAAAAAATAAAATAAAAAAGAAATCGAAAGAAAGATTTGTAACACTGAACACATGTAAGCTCATGGGGGATGGTACTAGATGCCACTAGACAATAGATTTTCTATTTAATAATTCATAAGAAGGGAACTCAAAGGCATTAAAATAAAACAGCCGACAGTAAGGAAGCCTGCAATACCAGGACGATACAATACAAAATAAATCCATTCACAATGTGGTGCTGCATAAACTGCCATTCAAGCATAAAAAGTCTGAAAGAAAAGTGACACACGCTAAATAGGGAAGTAGGTGGGACTTAAAGAGGGGAAGGGAGGAAAAAAAATTAATTTTGATGGACAAGCAGAGCAAACCAATGGTTAAACGACTTAGTATGCTCCCCATATCAGAGGAAGAAAAAGCTATACAAAAAAATCGGAATATAAAACAAATGAACAAAACATGGAAAAACAGGCTGCAGACCATTATTATGGAACTTGCAATATTACACTGCAGAAACAAAGCCCACACTAGACAAGCAACGATCCAGCGCTGCAACCACAAAAATGAAACCGAAAATATTCAAAACACTGCTGTTCGTGGGAGAGGGCACATACAAAGGACCTAGAGAACCGGCAACTGGATTATCAAAAGATAAGTGATTTAAAAGAATATGTACCATTACATATGAATACCATTATGCATGCTGAGAAAATGTACCATAAAACAAGGTTGAACTTGCAGAAAGCTGAATATATGATTGGACTAAAAACAATGCCGTACACCATTTATTTATAGAGCGCGAACATAGTATCACAGACTTAACTAAAATGAAAACCCCAGCTTCTCACAGCAAAGCAAATTTGTGGTTCAATATCTAACTTACATTATGTACGATTACAGGCAAAGAGTTCCACAGGAAATAAATGCTTCCACAGGAAATAAATGCTTATCAATCACGTCAAACAGAAACAATGGCATAAACTAAGTCCCAGAGCCAAAAAATACCTCATTAATAAGGGCTAAAAATACATAAATAGCTTCTAAGTCATATTATTATGAAACTACATTGCAGATAGTCACTTCCATTACCCCTTCAAGGCATAACAAATGCTGCATATACAGTGGGGGAAATAAGTATTTGATCCCTTGCTGATTTTGTAAGTTTGCCCACTGACAAAGACATGAGCAGCCCATAATTGAAGGGTAGGTTATTGGTAACAGTGAGAGATAGCACATCACAAATTAAATCCGGAAAATCACATTGTGGAAAGTATATGAATTTATTTGCATTCTGCAGAGGGAAATAAGTATTTAATCCCTCTGGCAAACAAGACCTAATACTTGGTGGCAAAACCCTTGTTGGCAAGCACAGCGGTCAGACGTCTTCTGTAGTTGATGATGAGGTTTGCACACATGTCAGGAGGAATTTTGGTCCACTCCTCTTTGCAGATCATCTCTAAATCATTAAGAGTTCTGGGCTGTCGCTTGGCAACTCGCAGCTTCAGCTCCCTCCATAAGATTTCAATGGGATTAAGGTCTGGTGACTGGCTAGGCCACTCCATGACCCTAATGTGCTTCTTCCTGAGCCACTCCTTTGTTGCCTTGGCTGTATGTTTTGGGTCATTGTCGTGCTGGAAGACCCAGCCACGACCCATTTTTAAGGCCCTGGCGGAGGGAAGGAGGTTGTCACTCAGAATTGTACGGTACATGGCCCCATCCATTCTCCCATTGATGCGGTGAAGTAGTCCTGTGCCCTTAGCAGAGAAACACCCCCAAAACATAACATTTCCACCTCCATGCTTGACAGTGGGGACGGTGTTCTTTGGGTCATAGGCAGCATTTCTCTTCCTCCAAACACGGCGAGTTGAGTTCATGCCAAAGAGCTCAATTTTTGTCTCATCTGACCACAGCACCTTCTCCCAATCACTCTCGGCATCATCCAGGTGTTCACTGGCAAACTTCAGACGGGCCGTCACATGTGCCTTCCGGAGCAGGGGGACCTTGCGGGCACTGCAGGATTGCAATCCGTTATGTCGTAATGTGTTACCAATGGTTTTCGTGGTGACAGTGGTCCCAGCTGCCTTGAGATCATTGACAAGTTCCCCCCTTGTAGTTGTAGGCTGATTTCTAACCTTCCTCATGATCAAGGATACCCCACGAGGTGAGATTTTGCGTGGAGCCCCAGATCTTTGTCGATTGACAGTCATTTTGTACTTCTTCCATTTTCTTACTATGGCACCAACAGTTGTCTCCTTCTCGCCCAGCGTCTTACTGATGGTTTTGTAGCCCATTCCAGCCTTGTGCAGGTGTATGATCTTGTCCCTGACATCCTTAGACAGCTCCTTGCTCTTGGCCATTTTGTAGAGGTTAGAGTCTGACTGATTCACTGAGTCTGTGGACAGGTGTCTTTCATACAGGTGACCATTGCCGACAGCTGTCCGTCATGCAGGTAACGAGTTGATTTGGAGCATCTACCTGGTCTGTAGGGGCCAGATCTCTTACTGGTTGGTGGGGGATCAAATACTTATTTCCCTCTGCAGAATGCAAATAAATTCATATACTTTCCACAATGTGATTTTCCGGATTTAATTTGTGATGTGCTATCTCTCACTGTTACCAATAACCTACCCTTCAATTATGGGCTGCTCATGTCTTTGTCAGTGGGCAAACTTACAAAATCAGCAAGGGATCAAATACTTATTTCCACCACTGTATGTGTCCTAATACCAAAAAAAAAACGGACTCACACAATTACAGTTAAAATATTACATTGCAAAGTATCAAATGTAAATATCCTTATAATAGTCTTTGGTTAGAATGTTAACAATCAATTGCTTATAGTAATATCCAACTGATTATCCATTAAACTTATTTCACAATGGAAATATAAAAAACTGTGAAAGACAGGATAGGGAGAGACGTATCAGGGGTGTGCCCAAAGGATGGAGTGACACCAATGATCACGCCCCTAGGTACGCCCATAGTGGGTGGGTAGACGAAAAAAGAAAAAGTTATGGTATTCCGAAAGTTTATGACAGTCAGTCAAAAGTAACGGTATAAGGCACTTACATGTCAAAAAGAGGGAAACGAACTTCTATTGCCATACAACTGGCAACAGGTTTTTCACAGAGAATAATTATAGATAGAACTCAGAGGAAAAAAACTGACAAAGAAGTGAAAATAATCTCACTGACAGATGGCATAGGGGTGACATACAACTTTAAAAAGGCATTATTCAATGACAGAGAACTAGCTTTTAGGATAGCAGAAACAAAAGAGGGAAAAATGCAAGGGGGAGGTATAGGGTACTGAATTGATAGTAAGCTGGAAACCTGGCTGTCAGAAACAGAAGAGCTAGAAACAAATGGTTCATGGAGGAGAAGGCCAGGACAGTATTATAAGATATGGAAAAGTTACTGGAGTCCTAGCACTTACATAGAAAACAAAAAAGGAGAAGTTGGCAACTACGCAGTTGTAAATTGAAAGACTTACAGAGATAAGAGAAACAAAGTCAAAAACTTCAGAAACATGGGACAGCAAATAATAGGTATTCAGGAATTGTGCAGATGTTAAATACAGATACAGCGAAAAATCTAAGTAAGGCAAAAGGGACACGCCCTAGACATCTTTCTATGTGGGTGTCCACAGAGCTTAGCAGTAAGTAAAAAAGAAGCAAGAATAACAACGCAGTTTCAAAAGTAAAGCTAGAAAGCTGGCAAAAGAATTCAGGACACCTCAGGACAATGTGTAAAGCAACAAGTGGTATAAGGGACTAGAAACAGGAATAGAGAGCATGAGAGGGAAAGGTAAAATACCTCTCAGAGGTTTTTTGAAGAGCAGAGAACTGTAAAAACAGCCGTAGATAGGAAATAGGCATTTCCTTCATCTATGGCGCAGTAAAAAAAAAGGAAAGCAGAAGTAGAAGGACAGTATGTAGCTAGAGAGCTGAACACCGGAAACCCGTATTTCCAGCTAACGGTGAAAGCAAGATATAGAAAGTCAAACAGAAGTCTAACGAGACCCAGATCTCGGAGATAACTCTCTCAGTACAAGATCTAAAGTCTGTGTCACAGAGGAAAAAGAAAAGCAGAAGTGTTTTGCCAGAAGCGAGCAGGGACAGAAGTGGGGGGCAAGCCTGTCAGTTTTAGAGCATGAAAACACACAAACCAGAATGATTTTAAGGGAGAGATACAAGATTTCAGGAAACTACCGTGAGTAGCGCAGACCAGAGTATGACCCCCCCAAAATATACAGGCGGGGAGAGAGGAGAACACAACAAGAATACACAGTATATACAAGTGAGAGAAAAAGGAGGGCAAGAATGAAAATCACAGGAACAATAGACAAACCGAATACGGGGAAAGAGGAAAGGAGAAGAGAACGAAAGACCGGGGCAGATAGCATCAATACCCCGAATCAGGGCACAGGATATACGGGATATACGGGAGGTCGGACAGAGTACACTGACTATGATAGAAGAGTATAACGGAAAAGAAAGTGGCTGCGGCATAACCACAGGAAAGAGTCCGAAGAGCAAATTAAGGAACGTACTTAACCTCAGATCTACAGACAAAGAGACATGGGGAAAGCATAAAAGGGATAAAGCATTGCACGCCCCAAATACAGGTGCATTTAGGGGAGGGCAAAAAGTTAAAAAGGACGAGGAGGCATACAGAAAAGAAAGAACAAGGGATGACTGGGGGACAAGTGGGAGAGCTCAAATAACACCCCCAGGACACAGGTAGAAGCAGCGGAGGAAAATATAAAGGAGGACAGCGAAAAGAATAGGGAGGGGGTCAGAAACCCATCCGAAGAAGAAAGAACATCAGTTGTATGGCAGAAATAAAGAGCAGAATACATACAAAGAACAAGACAACAGGTATAAAAAAAAGAGGAGGGAAAAAGACGGAGAGTAAGGTGGGAAGAAGAAAACGCACAACCTCTAAGGACCGTTGAGCCAGAAGCTCGCATGAAGACCAATCCTAAGAATTGAACGTGAAATAAACAGCCAGCAAACACGAGATCGGAGTCTCCTCGTCTCGTAGTAATGCACCAATCACGCAACAATCACACACTTACACGCATCATGCAAATCAAAAATGGACAGGGTAGAAGAAAGAAAAGGTGGTGAGAAAGAGCAGAACAGAATATTGAAAGACAGAAACGAGGGTTTGGATGCACAGAATATATCCCCTCTGTGTCCAAAAATAAGAAGGAGAGAGACAGGAAAGGGTGGAACAGGGAATAACGAGCAGCGTACGGGAGTCACCACTGTTTAACCTACCCCTCTATAGACCCCCATGGGATCCTTCCACACGGCGATGTATAGAGGGTTTGGTCTTGGAATATCTTACTAACAGCCTCCCTGAATTCCAATGAGAACCCTTCCCATGGATATCGCTGTTGGGGAGGCATCAGAAGGCGCAGTTCAAATCTTATTCCCATAACCACAGCTCTCTGTCTCTCTGGATCTAATTGAATCTTTGGCCACTTATGTTCCCACATAAATTCTATGAAAAGTCCATAAAACTGTTTCAGTGAGAAATCTTACTTATGTGTGTGTGTGTGTTAGTTTGCAAAACAGATAGAAGATAGAGAATAAATTGAAGCAAGGACAGAAACAGTGTAGTTAAAGAAATAGTCTTTTTATTCTTACCAAATCAGACTTTAATCAGATACATTCATCAGACAAATTCTGGATTCAACTGGACAGAGCTTCGCTGCTTCCGAGGCGTTGGGGAAAAGTTCCGAAATATGCTTGGGTGACCAGGCCTTATATACCATCTGGTCCCCATACAAGTCTATTGAGAGGGACTTTTTTTCTAATCTTGCTCAATCTCTCTGAATCATACCCGGTCAGGTGCCCACCTGCTCCTCCTCTCAAAGATTGCTTAATAATTTCAATTTCAACACTTTCACTTCCCCTTTTCCAGCCCTAAGACCTAGATCTGTGTCTTTATATCTTATGATACTGGGAGCCATTTTCTAAAAACATTCTCCATCTTAACAACCAAACTTTTTCCTATTTTTGTCATTATTTCCCTCATCTTAAGTGTTACACTCAATTTGAAAGTTGTACCAGGTTTCATCAAGACTCACCAAGCAGTCCTGCTCTTGCAGGCTCTCTGCTATAAGGCCATCAGCTTGTTATCAGGCCTAGTCAGTGCTTTTCAGCTGTTTAAAGCTATGTAGCTTGGCCCACCACTATTCCAGTGGATAGGTCTTAAGCTAGAACACATATTAACTTGCAGGAAAAGCAAGTCCTTGCTCAGCCAGTCATAGATTTTAAACCTAGCTGGTATTTTTACAGCCTGAGTCCTAAAATCTGGCCTTCCACCCTTCCGGTGGGCATCCAGTGAGGGCCTCTTGCTGTAGTATAATTATACACTAGAGACACCCATAGGAATATATGGGTGTCTCTAGCATTAGCACATGCTAATTTTTAGTGCGTGCTTAAAATGCTAGTGCGCCTTAGTAAACAGGGCCATAAATTCAGTAAATCGTTTCAAAACATTGACGTGGAAAAACTTATGCATTGAGCTCTCTTCTATATAGGATATTCACATTTTATAGAATTGCACTTAAGTGCGCTTGCATTTATGCCCACTCAAACAAGGTATAGATGCCAAAGCCTAAATTAGATGTGAATTGGTTTATTCTATAACTAGATGTGTAACTGATAGGAATGCCCCAAAACTCCCCTAAACACCCCCCCCCCTGAAATTACATGCTTCAGGAGTTAGATGCACATCATTATAGAATACAATTACAAAGCTGCATAGAGCAAATTTAATAAGAAACTTGAATGATATAAAATTGCTTCAAATCTAAAGGTTTCAATGAGCCTTTGAACCTGTACTATATCGTTAATAATAAGTAGCCTCTTAAGCCCAGGGTACCTTTTTATTAGGACACCTCTGACTAGCTCTCATCATAGGCTACCCCACCTATCTGACACCACAGAGAAAAACTCTCCTATTAATATTTCACATGAGAGAAAAGTCTGCAGTATCTAGGTTCATGGGTAAACAATCCTAATTTTATGGATTACTAGTTCAATTACTCATCAGATCCTCAAAACTTTAAATGACCAATGAAACTCTGCAATTGGTTTATAAAGATAAGAAGACAAAAATGTACTTCAAAATCAAATCACATTAATGGCATCCAGGTTGAAAAATATATACGTGTACTTAGCTTCGCCATCTGTGGCCCGAACTCTCGTCCACGCTCTCATTACCTCTCGCCTGGACTACTGCAACTTACTCCTCACCGGCCTCCCACTTAGCCATCTATCCCCCCTTCAATCTGTTCAGAACTCTGCTGCACGTCTCATATTCCGCCAGAACCGATATACTCATATCACCCCTCTCCTCAGGTCACTTCACTGGCTTCCGATCAGATACCGCATTCAATTCAAGCTTCTCCTTCTTACCTACAAATGCACTCAGTCTGCTGCCCCTCACTATCTTTCTACCCTCATCTCCCCTTATGCTCCCGCCCGTAACCTCCGTTCACAGGATAAATCCCTCCTCTCAGTACCCTTCTCCACCACCGCCAACTCCAGGCTCCGCTCATTCTGCCTCGCCTCACCCTATGCTTGGAACAACCTTCCTGAGCCCTTACGCCAAGCCCCCTCCCTGCCCGTCTTCAAGTCTTTGCTTAAAGCCCACCTCTTCAATGCTGCGTTCGGCACCTAACCCTTACCGTTCAGTGAATCCAGACTGCCCCAATCGGACCGACCGTTCACTTGTCTATTAGATTGTAAGCTCTTTGAGCAGGGACTGTCTCTCTTTGTTAAATTGTACAGCACTGCGTAACCCTAGTAGCGCTCTAGAAATGTTAAGTAGTAGTAGTAGTAGTAGTAGTAAACGCAGGAACTATATATTCTTTCTTGAATCAATCCTTGGTTGTCATCTTATCATATCATATCACTGTCACTCCCAATCTCTCTTATTTCTCGACAGAAATAGAACTCCCACTGTTTCGCTGCTTCCTCAGGAGAAAAAATAAGACAGAAAGACAAATTTCCTCTTCTTATCAGTGCAAACACAAAATAGAAAATGGCCATTTTTGTCAGCCACTTTTAGATCCCTTTCATGTGTTACCCACGTTAGAGAACGTAGTTATTACCTTGAATATAGCTGAAAGAGGGCATTGTACACCATTCTGCCAGCTCTGACCTACTGCTAATCTCAGTACCAGGGAGACTCTTTACCAGTGGGGCACAACCTCTGATCTGCAGTTAACTGTGAGTAAACGTGCTTATTCAAATAAAGGACTTTTCAAAGAGATTAGACTTCAGGTGTCAACTGGTGTGCCAAGGTTATACAGCAGCAACAAGTCCTAGAGGCCTTGTGTATGCAGGTCCCTGGAGCAAGTTTAGTGGGTACCGCAGTGCACTTAAGGCAGGCGGACCCAGACCCATCCCCCCCTACCTGTAACACTTGTGCTGGTAATGAGAGCCCTCCAAAACCCACTGAACCCACATGTAGTTGCCCCCTTCACCCCTAAGAGCTATGGTAGTGTTGTACATGCGTGGGTAGTGGGTTTTTTTTTTTGGGGGGGGGGTTGGGGGGCTCAGCACCCAAAGCAAGGGAGCTATGCATGTGGGAGCTTTTTCTGAAGTCCACCGCACTGACCCCTAGGGTGCCCAGTTGGTGTCCTGGCATGTGAGGGGGACCAGTGCACTACAAATGCTGACTCCTCCCATGACCAAATACCTTGGCTGTCGCTGGGTTGGAGATCGCCTGCATTTTTTTCCATTATCGCTGAAAAACAAAACCGGCAATCTCAACCCCGGCAAACTCTGGCATTTGGTCGGGCTAAACCGTATTATCGAAAAAAAAGATGGCCGGCCATCTTTTTCGATAATACGGTTCCGGCCAGCTGTAGCGCCGCTGCCAAAATAGATCACCGGCGATCTATTTGGCCAGCAACATTCGATTATGCCCCTCTATGTTACTATCAGGCTTATTTTCGAAAGAGAAGGGCACCCATCTTTCGACACAAATTAGGAGATAGGCATCCTTCTCCCAGGGTTGCACAAATTGGCATAATCAAAAGCTGATTTTAGGCGTCCTCAACTGCTTTCTGTCGCAGGGATGACCAAAGTTCACGGGGGGGGGGGGGGGGGGGGGGGGGGGGGGGTTGGAAGCATAGCAAAGGCAGGACTGGGGCGTGCTTAACACATGGGCGTCCTTGGCCGATAATGGAAAAAAGAAGGGTGTCCCTGACGAACACTTGGCTGACTTTAATTGGTCCTTTTTTTTCCGACCAAGCCACAAAAATGTGCCCTAAATGACCAGATGACCACCGGAGGGAATCGGGGATGACCTCCCCCTACTCCCCCAGTGGTCACTAACCCACTCCCACCCAAAAAATAATAATTTAAAATATTTTTTTCAGCCTCAAATATCATTCCCAGCTCACATGACAGCAGTATGTAGGTCCCTGGAGCAGTTTTAGTGGGTAACTGCAGTGCACTTCAGGCAGGCGGACCAAGGCCCCCCCCACCTGTTAAACTTGTGGTGGTAAATGTGAGCCCTCCAAAACCCACCATAAACCCACTGTACTCACATCAAGGTGCCCCCCCCCTTCATCCCTAAGAGCTATGGTAGTGGTGTACAGTTGTGGGGAGTGGGTTTTGGGGGGGGGGGTTGTGGGGCTCAGCACACAAGTTAAGGGAGCTATGCACCTGGGAGCTTTTTCTGAAGTCCATTGCAGTGCACCCTAGGGTACGGTACCTGGTTGGTGTCCTGGCATGTGAGGGGGGCCAGTGCACTACGAATGCTGGCTCCTCCCACGACCAAATGGCTTGGATTTGGTCATTTCTGAGATGGGTGTCCTCGGTTTCCATTATCGCTGAAAATCACGGATGACCATCTCTAAGGATGACCATCTCTAAGGTTGACCTAAATGTTGAGATTTGGGCATCCCTGACTATATTATCGAAACAAAAGATGGCCGCCCATCTTATTTCGATAATATGGGTTTCCCCATCCCTTCACGGGGATGTCCTGCGAGGAAGCCCTCAGGAAAACTTGGGCACCCCATTCGATTATGCCCCTCCATGACTGCTTAAATATGTGCTAATTTATCTGCATATGTTCATGCTATATTCAATAGTAACATTTATACTTATTATGATTTTTTTACCACCTTTTGGAGGGCATTCACTCAAGGTAGTGTACAGTAAGATAAGCCAAACATGGGACAAAAGAAAATTACAGTAGTAAAATATTCAAACAACAATATAAAGTATAATATATTAAGCTACATTACAATGTCAACAAAATATGCAATAAAATGTTTTAATAGGATAGGGTGTCAGCAAATATGGAACATATAGATAGATAAGATAGAGTAACAGGAGTAGGAAAATAAGATACCAATTTATAGAAAGTGACAAATGAGGTCAGAAAGTGCTTGAATATTATTATAGCAAGGATTGGAATGGGGAAACAGTGACTAGCAAGTTAGTTGCTTCTTCCATTAAAGGTCTGGTTGAAACACCAACTTTTCACCTTCTCCTTGAAGCAAAGCCGTTCAGGGAATACATCCCAGAGTGAGAACTACTCTGGAGAAGGCTCACTTGCATGTGTCACATCATATGATCCCCTTTGGAGAGGGTGTGGTTAGGGATACCCCTTGGGAGGACCTTAGTGACCCTGGAGGAGTGTAGAGGAAGATTCTGTTCTGCAAGTGCTCCATGCTATTTCTTTTAAGGGCCTTGAAGATCAGAGTTTTAAATTTGGCCTTGTGTTGGACTGGTAGCCAGTGAAGGTTTTGCAAAAATGGTGTAATGTGGTCATATCGCTACGTAATTTAGCTTGCTGAATACACTGGCCTAACCTTTATATAGATAAGTTAATAATATAGACTTGCTATTTCTAGTAGCGCTTTAGAAGTGTTTAAGTAGTAGTAGTATAATTCCAATGGATAAGTTATCTGGAAAGTAGCTGATTGGTATTGCCATTTGTGTAACATTAGACCCTGTTCCTGAAACAACCTTGCTGCATCCTTCAGATATCAAGATAAATTTGGGTTACATGAAGCCTTAAATGGCCAAAATATATCCATTTCATGAGGCACACGTTTAAACAACAAACACCTATTGTACCTGAATGAAAGTCACTCTGGGTAAAGGTGATAGCTAAGCTAAATGATTAAAGAGTAAGCAAACAATGGTGAGCAGATCCATTAGGTAAATGTTCAGTGTTAGAGGAAGAAAAGAAGGCAACAAGACATCAACTAAAAGTCCTTTTCTCAAAGCAGAGTCTTAAGAAGAGAGGGATAATTTCCCAATCAGCCTGAATGACTGAGTTCAGGTCAAACGTATTTCATATTATTTATATTTCCAATCAAAATAGAGCACATACTGACCGCTATATTCTACCAAATAGCTTGGTAAAGAGCTCAAATACTAAATAGGAAACTGTCTCACATTTAGACAGTTATGTGCTTCAAAATTAGATCCGATTCACAATTACCTTTGTTCTGGAACTATACACAATGTGAATCTTCTTTGCACACTCACAACCACTGCATGTATGCTCATGTATTGAAGATGAGAGGAAAAAAACCTCTCATCTGTGTCTCTACTCGGTTACTTTTAACCGGAAAAGTACTGTTAGCTCACAGTTAAAAAGTAATCATAGGCAAAAACCCTCTCATTGAGCTCTTCTAACAATGTGGTACAATAATCAAAATCAAAACCCACTTATCTTTATTTATCTGCATTCTATCTGTGCTCCGCTGCTCCGTGAATATCTCAAACAGTGAGGTCCCAATGGACCCATTTTGCTGATGCTTTTTCAAGGGTCCTCACCGTCTGACTTGGAACAGTAAAAAACACAATGAGCACTCAAAACCTGGAACACAGACGTTCGGTGCATAAACACAAAAAGTCTTCCTGTACCCCAGGAGCTGCAAATTCAAAATCCTGCGAAGAGCTGGCAAAATGGTGCCTCTGCTATTTTAAGCTCCACCAATCTAGAAGGTGCGGGTCACTACGTCATGTCATCATCCGACACCAAACGCCCGCAGGTTTCAAAAACAAAATCAAAACAAAATCAGAATCGGAGTCAAAAACAAAATCAAAAATGAAAATGACAATCCAAATGCGGAAACCTCAGACCAAGGCTTTATTATAATGCGAGCAACGCTGGATTCACAGATTACATAGTAAACATAGTAAACATAGTAGATGACGGCAGAAAAGACCTGCACGGACCATCAGTCTGCCCAAGAAGATAAATTCATATGTGCTACCTTTTTATTTGTACTGCCCTCTTCAGTGCACAGACCATATAAGTCTGGCCAGCCCTATCCCCGCCTCCCAACCACCAGCTCTGGCACAGACCCTATAAGTCTGCCCAGCACTATCCCCGCCTCCCAACTACCAGTCCCGCCTCCCACCACCAGCTCTGGCACAGACCATATAAGTCTGCCCAGCACTATCCCTGCCTCCCACCACCGGCTCTGGCACAGACCGTATAAGTCTGCCCAGCACTATCCCCGCCGCCCAACCACCAGCCCCGGCACCCATTCTAGGCTAAGCTCCTGAGGATCCCTTCCTTCTGCACAGGATTCCTTTATGTTTATCCCACGATTGGACACCTTGGAACCCAAAGGATTGAATTCTAGGATTCATTGGACTGCTTTTTTCATGTGATTCAGTCTTTGACTGAAACCGTAGTTTTTTGACAGAGACCACTGTTTTTTGACAGAAGACTGCAGCGTTTTGAGGGAAAACTAGATTTTATGAGCAGTTTCATGATCGGGTGTTAGGGACAGGACTGCCAGCCTTGGTTTGAGGTTCCACATTTGGATTGTCATTTTCATTTTTGAGTTTGTTTTGATTTTGACTCGATTCTGATTTTGTTTGATTTTGTTTTTGAAACCTGCGGGCGTTTGGCGTCAGATGATGTCATGCATGTAGTGACCCGCACCTTCTAGATTGGTGGAGCTTTAAATAGCAGATGGCACCATTTTTCCAGCTAGCTGGCTTTGCAGGATTTTGAATTTGCAGCTCCCAGGTACAGGAAGACTTTTTGTGTTTATGCACCGAAAACTGTGTTCCAGGCTTTGAGTGCTCATTGTGTTTTTTACTGTTCCAGGTCAGACGGTGAGGACCCTTGAAAAAGCATCAGCGAAACGGGTCCGTGGGACCTCACTCTTGAGACTATTTCACGGAGCAGCGGAGCACAGATAGAATGCAGATAAATAAAGATAAGTGGGTTTTGATTTTGATTATTGTACCACATTGTTGGAAGAGCTCAATGAGAGGTTTTTTGCCTATGATTACTTTTTAACTGTGAGCTAACAGTACTTTTCCGGTTAAAAGTAACGAGTAGAGACACAGATGAGAGGTTTTTCTTCCTCTCATCTTCAATACATGAACATACATGCAGTGGTTGTGAGTGTGCAGAGGAGATTCACATTGTGTACAGTTCATATTTACACAGAAAAGTAATACTGCATTTGCAAAGTCATAATCCAGTATTATGTCGTTATTCAGATTTTTTCTCAATCCTCAGATACCTCCAGAGTCCAGATGCAGCCCGAATTGCCCTCCAGGTTACTTCCTGTTCGGGGCAGAGGGAGCATGAAAACGAAGAGCCGGCAGGCGCGTGGCACCCCCCCCCAGTGGCGTGCACCTGGGGGGGTTCTTTTGCCGGGGGATCGGGGGCGTTTTCGCCGGTGGGGGGTTCCGACGGGGGCGCTGCACTCAGGGGGCGGGGCGCATTGGCGATCCGCCCCGGGTGTCAGCCCCCCTAGGAATGCCACTGGCCTGCTGGTAATCTGGAAGTCTTGATGGGAACGACAACACCAGATACAACAAAGGTGGGGAGACGCTGCTATCACGAGCCAGGGGACAACGATTAAGAAAGAGGTACCACCTTTGCATTTTTCTTTTGAAACAAAAAAACCAGCTGAAGTTACCCTAGATTCCTTATGGACTCTAATAGTGGACCTAGGGAAATCTCTATCACCTCAAATTCAGAAATTAAATCAAGAAATGATAACACAAGTACAAAATATAAAATCTTGGATT
This sequence comes from Microcaecilia unicolor, assembly GCF_901765095.1. Taxonomy (NCBI): domain Eukaryota; kingdom Metazoa; phylum Chordata; class Amphibia; order Gymnophiona; family Siphonopidae; genus Microcaecilia; species Microcaecilia unicolor. The sequence continues at coordinate 237,046,086 of NC_044033.1, forward strand.
TAAAAATCGAAAACTGGAGCAACTAGAACTTAAAAAGGATTTGGAAATGAAAGAAATGCAGACCCAACAGGAGATTATGGTAAACGATTTGACTTCTTTAAGAAGAAAAACTGAATTTCTTGAGAACTCTGTTAGAAGTAATAATCTTTGCTTCCTAAATTTTCCAAAGCAACTTACTAATCTCCTAGGGAAATGTTAAAAAAGTACTTAATTGAGATCTTTGGTGTTAAGGAAGAAATATTCCTCCTTTCACCCAGGTTTATTACCTACATTAAGAGAGCAGGTGGATCAGAAGAGAAACCAGAACAAGAAGAACAAGTTTTGAATGTCACAGATTTACTTGAAAATACAGATCTTGAACCTGTTACCTCAACTACCCTAATTTCAACAGTTGCATTAACACGGATAAGTCCTGGTTCATGGACTATGTACTTTAAAAACAAAGACAAATTGTTTCTTGGTCAAAAGATACAATTATTCCCTGATATCTCTAGAGAAATGCAAAAGCGTCGAAAACAATTTCTTCTAATTGAAACCAGGGGTCTCACAGCTGGGTGCTACATTTTACTTGAGATATCCGTGTAAATGCATAGTGAGATACCAATCGAATAATACGTTTTCTTTGACCCAGCTCAGTTAACAGTGTTTCTAGCATCGAGGCAAATAGGGGTGCTTAAAATGTTTATTCTCCCTTAATTGAGAAATTTAACACTGAGTATGTTAACTGTTAGCTTTTTGTTTGCTTTAATCTTGAAATTTTTTGCCTAATATATATTCCATTTCTTAATATCTTGCTCCAAATATGTGGACTGAGGCGAGAAATTTCAAAACCGTTGCCTTTAATAAATTGTATTCCTGACTAAAACTATATGTGAAATGTATTGCTTTCAAAACAAGCTTTGCTTGACTATAATTGTAAAAGTTATAAATAAAATAATAATAAAAAAAAATAAAATAAAGAGGCAGCTAGCCAAGAATAAGGGAACGAACATCCTTATTTGATGGGATTATGGAATTATTCTATTGAACTATGGGTAGAATCGTATCCCACCTTATCACACTGGCATTGTCAGCTTAAAAAAAAAAGTAATAATAACCGCACAATAAGTCTGCGCACTACAACCATATATAAGGTGTCTCAAAAAAATGGGGGTTCTGTTTATATGTGGGCTTTTAAATTGTTTTCAGATATGATAAGATACTAACTGGCTATCTCTTAAGTCTATTTAGATTCCTTGTGCACTGTTACCCTCCCCTTACTCCCGCAGAATGGAAAGTGGCAGCACAAACAGACGTCGCGGAGGAGAGCCCCACCCAGAGCTTTGTCCGGTCTGCACCGGCCTGTGACGCAGATATGCCACACACTGCCTGTAGCGATTCAACACACAGAGGCACTGGATGTATGATGGACAGAGGCTAAAGTCTGTGACAAGACCGGTCAGGGAACCCTGAGGCGATGAGGCCATGCCCGGGGATAGAAGCAGGCAATAAACCATAAAGAAAGCAATTCTTTCCAGTTGCCGCCTCTCGTCTCTGTTCTTTATTCTGTTATCCTCTCATCTGTCCCCCCCTGAGAGTCTGGGCCTGGCCGGATGGCTGCCATGGGGAGTTGTTGAGCCAGAGATGAAGGGACTGCTTGCCTCTCTCCCATGGCTGCTGCAGGGGCAGGTGACCGACTCTCCAATTCTTTCCAATTTTTCTACTGGTTGATCTCGGAGAAGCAAGCAGGGGTACACCCGACCCCGTTACAGAGGAGTTTCCCGGCTGCCAGGCCTCAGCTTCACTTGTCTACCAACCTATATGCCATTATGGCAGGACGCGACTAACTACCAACCTCTATTTTACTATTGCAGGGGTCGATGTTATACACTCATGTCACAAAGAGGCTAACTGGAGGGAGGGAAGGGGCTCAGCGAGCGGCTCAGTACTCCAGCGCCGGTAGGCTCAGAAAGAAAGTTAATCGACAAATCGCCACACGGGCTGTGGCAGTGGACAGATGGCAGGTGAAGCCGACGGAAGCAGAAGAGTGCTTTCGAAAGGATGGACCTACTATCCACAAGGGGAAGTGACCCATTTTAAAAACTGTTTCAGAACGTGCTAGAACTATAATTTGGCACAACAGGCCGCAGCTGATGGGGGGGGGGGGGGGCCCGAGGCAAGCCTTGCTACCCCGGGCTGGTGGCGGGTACCCAAGCCTGATGGTGTAAGCTAGGCAGCTGGGATAGCTGAGCTTACGGTTGAGCGCCCTTGCTGTACAGCGGGGAGCTCTGTATACGATTGGTCAGTCTTGCTGTGACGGCGGACTGGGTTTTGGCCGCCTAAGCCGGAAGGTTGATTGGCTTTGGGTATGCCCAGGTTTAGGATGTTTGTAATTTAAATAAAGCTGCGGCCAAGTTGTGCCATGTTAAGAAAATGGCATGTGTCTGTATTCTTCAAATATCTCGATACCAGTAGGCCCGAGGGGTCTCGGCTGCCTATGTTAAAGCAAGGCAGCAGTGCCCCAATGGGTGCACGGGAGCCGCCATTTAACATGGCGCTGTGCCCTAACGGGGATGCGCACTAACCAAGTGGGGTGCGAGCAGGGAGAGGCGGGCTATACCCGCCCCTCAGAGGCACCCCGCTGGGAGGATGGGGAAAGAGAAAGGGGTTTTAAACCCCTGGACTGAGCCCGGACGTCCTCTTCTGGCGTCCGGGCATCAGCATTCACCCAGCCCCCCCAGAAGCGATTGCAACAGGCTCTCTCCTGCCAGTCCCAGGTCCTTCCCTGTGTTGCAACTTCTGTTGCCGCATGGGAAGGACCCAGCAGAAGTTAAGATTTGGAGTGGCTGGAGGGAGCTTGATGTGTCCCACCTCCCTCTGCAGCTTCACACTCAGAGAAACCCCAGGAAGGAAGAAAGGGAGGAGAGAGAAAGTGAGAGGTAAGAAGAGAGAGAGAGAGTCACACTGGGATAGAGAGAAAAGTCAGCAATGAATTCCCTGATTCATTCCCCCACGATGAGTTTTGTGTGTGCTGTGGACCTCTTAAGTGCACGGGAGTGTCTCCCCTTTGCTTGCCTGATTTCACAGCCCTGAATGGGAGGGTAAGCAGCAGATGCAAAAGGAAGCAGCCTGCGGCAGGGAGTCTGACCAGTGCTGTTTACAGATCCAGCAGGGCTTTGCACTCACTCCTTGTCAGCCTGGACAGAGGCTGAACAGACCCTCTGGTGCCTCAGATTCTGCTGACCGATGGAGGCCATCAGGGCTGGCCCTAAGGTTTCTAGCGCCCTCCTGCAGTCTATTAGTCAGCGCCCCTACCCATCCAGAGGTGGGATCACTATGGCTCTGCCCCTGCAGTAGACACACCCCTTTTGCCAGCCATGGCATCATTGAAAATATTACACCAGTATAGAAGAAAAATAACTTAGCACACAGACCAGGAATTAGGAGAACAGACAGTCTTGCCAACTCTGAAAAACAATGTGTTATCAAAATTTCAGAATCTAACAAACAGATCCCTGTTCAGACACTTGGCCTTGCAGTCACACATGTAGAACAGAGATAGCCCCTCTTCAAATTCTTCAAAAAATTAACCTGAAATCCTAAGAAGTCAGACTCTGCATGCAGCACAATAGCCTTCCCATCGAGCACAGCTTAGGATCTAGCTAGGACAGACTTAATCAGCATAAACTAACATATTCTATAATCTGAGTTGGACAGATTAACAGGAGTTACTGAAGTGGGAATGAGAGATAGGTGATGGTTAGGAATTGAAAGCAATAGTCACAAACAGCGAAGATGACGCAAAAAACGGAGAAAAGGAAAAAAGGAAAAAACAAAAAGAAAAAAAGGGGTAAACAAAAAAACAGTGGGAAAAAAGAAAATTATGAAAATCAAAAAAAGGACGACACAAGCAAAATAAAAATAAAACTGAATAAGTTTATTGAGTCATATCACCCTTTTTTCTTTTTGTTTTTTCCTTTTTTCCTTTTCTCCATTTTTTGCGTCATCTTCGCTGTTTGTGACTATTGTTGTCTTTTGCGAAGACAGGTTTCTTCTGTATTTTTGATAGGAATTGAAAGCAGGCATCTAGCCCTCCTGTCCTGTGAGTTGCTGTGTTGGGGGTGGGGGTGGGGGAGGAGGTGGGGGTGGAAAAGGGTGGGTCAGGTGCAGCACTAAACAGCAGTCTCTGACAAAACAAGGGTCCAGGCTCTGCTATGCTGTCTCTGTCTGAGCCCTCTCTGGGCAGAGGTTAGTTGAGCTCCCACAAGTTATTTCAGAGCCAGATTCAGTTGGAGCAGTGATGTCCTCTGACAAACACAAGGAGGATATTTCTCTGCTTGGGAGGAGGGAGGGGACGGGACAGAGAGCTGACAGCTTTGGAGCCAGACTGAGATGAGCAGAAGAGATTAGATACTCAGCAAAGCTTGATTGCTTGCAAAGTGACGCCCTTGAAGGCAGGCGCCCTCCTGCAGTGCTTACCCTGCTTACCGGGTTTGACCGGCCCTGGAGACCATGCAGATTAGGGAACATTTCTAATGGATATCCTGGGGGGGGGGGGGGGGGGGGGGGGGGGGGGTGATCAGTGGCACTCTACATGATGCAAGCCTGTAGTCGCTCTCCAGAAATTTATGGCCTTAGAAAGCTATCTGGCTCCCTCCAATATGGGAAAGTAGCAAGATAGCTGGGGCTCCCTCTTTCTTGATGCAAGAGAGAGATGATATGTGCAGGGAAAGTGTGTCCCAGATGGGATTGGTGCTTTGTGCAAAATTTCCCTTCTGACTTGCTTCCCACAAGTACCTGTTGTTCCTGCTCTCACTGTCTCCTATTTCCTTTGAGGTCTACTTTACATATCATGCTCTGTGAGACAACGATCATACTACTGTAGAAAGAAAATGCCTATGTTGAAGTTTTAGGTGTTTGAAGGGTTAGTGGATAAAGACAGCTGGTAAATGTTTTATTGATCACATTTAACTTATATAATAATTTGCACCTCCATCTGAATGCCTGGGTTTGTAACACACTTCCCATTGGTCCGCCCTGGGGATGACATCACAGGGCGGACCAATGGGAATGAGAGGGAAGGGAAGCCAGCACCAGCCACCGGATGTCAGTACAGAATAGCCCCCCCACTTCCAGCCCTCTCTCCTCCGAGTTCCATGCCCCCCCTATCTCCCTCCCTCCCTCCTTCCCTCCCTTCCTCCTTCCACGCCCCCCTCTCCTCTGAGTTTCACCGCCCCGCACCTCCCTCCCTCTCTCTCTGTCCCCTCGGAGTGCAACGATGACCTGGGAAGGGAAGCCAGCACCAGCTGGCGGAGGTCAGTACACAATTGCCCCCCCCCCAAGTTCCAGCCCCCTCCCCTCCGAGTTCCATGCCCCCCTACCTCCCTCCTTCCACTCCCATCCGAGTTCCAAGCCCCCCTCTCCTCCAGGTTCCACCACCCCGCACCTCCCTCGCTCTCTCTCTGTGCCCTCCGAGTGGAAGCAGGACGTGTGCGGCTGCCCCTCCCCTTCGTAAGTGCCGGCTGTTATTTAAAACTTTTTACCTCCTGGTCCTCCGGGAACAGTTAAGTCGAGCAGCCATGGCACGGCGCTTCACGCTGCCTTCGCTTCTGTTTCAGCTCTGCCTCTGGTCCCGCCCTCATTTCCTGTTTGCAGAAGGGCGGGACCAGAGGCAGAGCCGAAACAGAAGCAAAGGCAGTGTGAAGCGCCGTGCCATGGCTGCTTGACTTCACTGTTACCGGAGGACCAGGAGGTAAAAAGTTTTAAATAATAGCCGGCACTTAGGAAGGGGAGGGGCAGTACTAGCATCAGAGGAACTTTTTGAACAAATATCCTGCTGAGGTTACTGGGCATTTTGAACAGTTAGGATATAACATGTATTAGTGGGTTTGCTCCATTAAGGTTTTATTGTGAAATGTGTATGTGTGCTAGAGGCTATTTGTTAATGCTATGGTACAAAGTTCAAGTTTTAAAACTAGGAGGAAAAGAGTATGGAGATTAGCTGATAAAGTTTGCTTTTTTATATTTTTATTCTGCCTATCACTAACCTACAATTCCTTCTTTAAATACCAATCTTTAAGTTCCAAAGCACAAAGCAAAATAATGTCACTTACCAGAGAAATGTCCTCTTCTCTCAGAACTTCTCAGAAAGAAAGTTAAGTGGGACTTTTCCTCTTTATATAGTTTTGAATCTAAGGAGACTGCTTCAAACAGACCCTTTCAAGCTAACTCAGTAACCTTTGCAAATATTGTACTTCCTTACACCTTAAATAACACCTAATTCAGATCAGCAGCCAAAGAACAGAAAATAACTGTCTTTTAGAACAAGATTTGAGCCTTCCTACTATCCTTTTAAAGTTCTTTGGCTGTTAAGTTTCTACTTCTAGAGAAAGTTTCAGTTTAAAACTATGGGAAATGCTTGGATTTCCCGGTGCTGCTCGGCTGTATTCAAACGACTCGAGGTGCACAGTACTGATTGCCAAAAAGATTATTCTTAATTTGTAGCTCCATCCGGAGATGCCCAAAATTTATCTTTGGTGGTCATTGATGATACAGCTCAGTGCATTGAAGCATAGAGGTATCTCGGACCTTGCTTTTCTGGCAGGAGACAGCTTTTTGTGTGCCTGAACCCCATTTTGGGAGTCCTTGACCCCAGTGGCCCTTAGCCGTATTCCGAATGCTTAAGGGAGTGCTGAACAATAGTTAAGAAGTAGTCTGGACTAAGGGATAGGAGGAGAGGGGTGATGGGGGGAATTCAGGGGGTTCATTTGGATTTGTAATATAGAGATGCTGACTTTGTGCTTGACAGTCATATGGTTTTCATCCTGTGCGGCTGTTTATGAAACTTTAATAAAAATGTTAAAATAAAACTGGTTAAAATGTAAAAAGCAGAGAGTAGGCTTAAATAGTCAGTATTCTCAATGGAGAAGGGTAGATAGTGGGGTTCCACAGGGGTCTGTGCTGGGACTGCTGATTTTTAACATAATTATAAATGATCTAGATATGGGAATAACAAGTGAGGTAATTAAATTTGCTGATAACACAAAGTTATTCAAAGTTGTTAAATGGCAAGAGGATTGTGAAAAATTACAACAGGACCTTACGAGACTGGGAGACTGGGTGTCTAAATGGCAGATGATGTTTAATGTGAGCAAGTGCAAAGTGATGCATGTGGGAAAGAGGAACCCGAATTATAGCTATGTCATGCAAGGTTCCATATTAGGAGTCATTGACCAAGAAAGGGATCTAGGTGTTGTCGTTGATGATACGTTGAAACTTTTGCTCAGTGTGCTGCGGCAGCTAAGAAAGCAAATAGAATGTTAGGTATTATTAGGAAAGGAATGTAAAACAAAAATGAGGATGTTAGAGTGCCTTTGTATCGCTCCATTGTGTGAACGCACCTCGAATTGCATCTAAAAAAAGGATATGGCGGTGTAAAAATAAAATATTTAAATTAAAAGATATGGCGGCCCCTCCGAAGGGACACCACCTTGTAGTGGTGGAGGGACTTCTGTGTTTCAATGACTCAGAGGGCTATGCTGAAGGGTTACCCATATCAGACAGGCCTCTGAGGAGAAACCAGGCAAATAGTGTCCCAAACTGGGGAGAGTGGAGAGATGGTGACCTGAAGTTCGTACGCTCAACGTACCAGCTGTCCTCTGAAGTTCTGCTTTGATTACCTGAATTTCCTCTTTGCAATTGCAGTTACCTTAACTGAGAGGAAGGGGACAATCGGAGATCAGCCGCCGATGGCCAGTGTTTTGTTCTCTATGCAGCAAGTGTGGGACCGCTGCGCAATGAGCAGTCCACAGATGATTGGGTTGGCAAGTCCTTTGATTAGCGCCGGCGAAGGAACGTCGACGCTCTTGGACCTGGAAACAACTTTATCATTCCCGAATCATTTAACTACCATGTCCAAAGGAGTGGAGGAGTGAGTTAGGAGTGTATGCTGAAACGGAGGACGTTTACAGCAGAACCCGAGTCAGAGGTATCGCTCCTAAACCCATAAGAGGAATCAGCTTGGAGTTTTTGGCTCCCGTGGAGGTTACATTGAATATCATCTGGAAGGCGCTTCGGGACAACAGTGGTAGTAAATAACTTTGTTCCAGATATAATCTTACTAGTGAGTTACATGGATAACTTAACCGAATCCTTTGAGAATGAAAATCAATAAAACAAATGAAGCTTTATAGGAGTAGGAAGCGGTTAAGATTTAGAAAATGATAATAGACCAGAAATTTAGAATAAAATGAATATTATAATATTATAATTAATATTATTATTACAGATGATTAATAAATAAATAAATATTGAGATTATTGTTCTTTCCCAGAGTTCCGGGTATGACTCCTAAAGATTTCCTCAAAAATTTTGTAAAGTTTTTTTTTCCTCTTTAAATTATTCCTCTTAGTAATATAAATTATCACTTAGTAATATTAATTCAAAAGGAGTGAAGCCTATGAAAACTGGGATTGCCTTAATCAGTGGGATTTGAATTGAGATGTAAGTGTTTGCATTGTTAAACAATTTCTGGTTTTAAAAGAGAATGAATGGAATCAGATGTATTATTTCTGCTAACATTGGACAATAAGTACATTTTCAACTAAATGAATTGACTATACACCATTTTGGCTTTGAAGGAGCCAACCAGATGATCAATGTGGAATGATGATTTAGACGACTAATAACTGGGGATAATCATGTTAATACCACGTTTTTTCTTTGTTTAGTGTTGTTTAATTGATCTCCTTGTCTTGTTTCACTCTCCCTATTTAGTGGTCTAAGGAAGAATATAGAATTACCTGATTGAAATAATTCTTGTGTATTACTTTCTCTGTATTTCTGGCAAGTTATTTTATCACTTGTAAATTTAAATTGCTATAAAAAAAGATATGGTGGATTTAGAAAAGGTACAGAGAAGGACGACAAAAATGATAAAGGGGATGGGACGACTTCCCTATGAAGAAAGGCTAAAGCGGCTAGGACTTCAGCTTGGAGAAAAGATGGCTGAGGGGAGATATGATAGAGGTCTATAAAATAATGAATGGAGTGGAATGGGTAGATGTGAATTGCTTGCTTACTCTTTCAAAAAATACTAGGACTAGGGGGGCATGCGATGAAGCTACAAAGTAGTAAATTTAAAACAAATCAGAAAAATATTTCTTCACTCAACGTAAAGTGATGTGGTAGCCGTTTTAGTCCACTTTTAAAGGTAATCAATAGAAATAAATAAAACATAGAAAAGAAATAAGATGATACCTTTAGTCCAATAAAAAAGGTATCATCTTATTTTCTTTTCTACATTTTATTTCTATTGATTACCTTCACTCAACGTGTAATTAAACTCTGGAATTTGTTGCCAGAGAATGTGGTAAAAGCAGTTAGCAGGGTTTAAAAAGGTTTGGATCTCTTCCTAAAAAAATGTCCATAAGCCATTATTAAGATGGACTTGGGAAAATCCACTACTTATATTCTTGGAAGCGAGTGTTTATGAACTTGAAAATCTAAAGGTGGACAAAGCCATGGGTCTGGACAGGATCCATCTCAGGAAATTGAGGGAGATCAGAGAGGTTCTGGTGGGTCCTTTTAAAGATTTGTTTAATAAATCCTTGGAGACGGGGGAGGTTCTGTGGGACTGGAGAACGACTGTGATCCCTCTTCACAAAAGTGGTGACAGAGAAGATGCTGGAAACTACAGGCCACTAAGCCTCATGGGGGAAGGGACGAGGATGGGGACAGAGCCCCTGGGGTCAGGGACAAACTTTGCCCCTGTGTCATTTTCTACTTTGAAGCCTCTTAATGACCTGGAATGTTATTCATATTTGAGTGATGCAGATGACGATATTTTGATTTTTTGGAAAAACAAGCAAACATGCTGGCCACAACTAGCAAAATTTGCATAGGAGGATCCTGTATATCCTGCTACCAGCACATCTTCTAAGAAGACAAGTTGCTTGTTTTTCTTATTGTTTTCTATTGGTGATTTATAAACAACAGTTGCACAGCATCTTGTTCCTTCCTATACTTTAATAAAAAATTTAAATATAAAATCATAAGTGTTCGAGGCTTCTACAGATGAGAACAGAGCCCACGGGGACGGGACGGAGACAGAACCTGCGGGGACGGGGACAAAATTTGTCTCCGTGTCATTCTCTACTAAGAAAGGAGTGGTTTAGCTTCAAGATAGTTGGTAAGTTGTAAAGAGGATTGAACAATTGATACAAGGAACCAGTGGCGTAGCCAGTGCTTTTTTTGTGCTGGTACGCAATGGTACGGCGTACCGGCACCTTTTTTTTTTTTTGCTCCCCCCCCGCCCCGTGACAGACGCAGTGCCAGCCCCCATTTCCGGCCGCTGCTGCTGCTTCTCCTGTTGAGCAGCAGCGGCGCTACACAAAGAAAGATTAAAAAAAACTTCAAACCTGGCTGAAACGCGGCACCCCGGCAACTGTAGACAGCCATTAGGCATTGGCTGTTGCCCCGCAGCCGCTCCTCCTCTTGCCTCTATGTCACTGCGCTCCTCCGGGGTCTTCCTCCAGGGGCAGTGACGTAGAGGCAAGAGGAGGAGCTGCTGCGGGGCAACAGCCAATGCCTAATGGCTGTCTACAGTGCCGGGGTGTCGCGTTTCAGCCAGGTTTCAAATTTTTTTTTTAAATCTTCTTTTTCTTTGTGTAGCGGCCGCTGCTGCTCAACAGGAGAAGCAGCAGCGGCCGGAAATAGGGGCTGGTGCCGCGTGCGTCGCAACTTCGCGCCATTCGCGGGAAACTTGGCAGGGAGAGGGAAACCAACAGAGGAAGGATTGGGGAGAGAGAGAGAAAGAGGGAAACCAACAGAGGAAGGATTGGGGAGAGAGAGAAAGAGGGAACCAACAGAGGGAAGGATTGGGGAGGAGAGAAAGAGGGAAACCAACAGAGGGAAGGATTGGGGAGAGAGAGAGGAAAGAGGGAAACCAACAGAGGGAAGGATTGGGGAGAGAAAAAGAAAGAGGGAAACCAACAGAGGGAAGGATTGGGGAGAGAGAGAAAGAGGGAAACCAACGAGGAAGGAATTGGGGAGAGAGAGAAAGAGGGAACCAACAGAGGGAAGGATTGGGGAGAGAGAGAGAAGAGGGAAACCAACAGAGGGAAGGATTGGGGAGAGAGAGAAAGAGGGAAACCAACAGAGGAAGGATTGGGGAGAGAGAGAAAGAGGGAAACCAACAGAGGAAGGATTGGGGAGAGAGAGAGAAAGAGGGAAACCAACAGAGGGAAGGATTGGGGAGAGAGAGAAAGAGGAACCAACAGAGGAAGGATTGGGGAGAGAGAGAACGAGGGAAACCAACAGAGGGAAGGATTGGGGAGAGAGAGAAAGAGGGAAAACAACAGAGGGAAGGATTGGGGGAGAGAGGGAAAAACAGATGGAGGATTGGGGAGAGAGGGGAAAAACAGATGGAAGGATTGGGGAGAGGGGAAAAACAGATGGAAGGATTGGGAGAGAGGGGAAAAACAGATGGAAGGATGGGGAGAGAGAGAAAGAGGGAAAACAACAGAGGGAAGGATTGGGAGAGGGGAAAACAGATGGAAGGGATTGGGGAGAGAGGGAAAACAGATGGAAGGATGGGGAGAGAGAGAAAGAGGGGAAAACAACAGAGGGAAGGATTGGGGAGAGAGAGAAAGGGAAAACAACAGAGGGAAGGATTGGGGAGAGAGAGGGGAAACAGATGGAAGGATGGGGAGAGAGAGGGAAAACCAGATGGAAGGATTGGGGAGAGAGGGGGAAAACAGATGGCAGGATGGGGAGAGAGAGGGAAAAACACAGATGGAAGGATGGGGAGAGAGGAAAAATACAGATGGAAGGATTGGGGAGAGAGGGAAAACAGATGGAAGGCTGGGGAAAGAGAGAGGGAAACGATGGAAGGATGGGGAGAGAGAGGGGGAAAAACAGATGGAAGGATGGGGAGAGAGAGAGAGGGAAAAACAGATGGAAGGATGGGGAGAGAGAGAGGAGAACAAGGGTGAGGAAAAGATGAAAAAGCCACAGGTAGATGAAGGAAATTAAAGAATGGATAGTAAGAATGAATTAAATCTGGACAGAGAAAGAGCCTGAAAAATATTGAAGAAAGCAAAGAAAAAGGAGACAAAAATGACAAATGGCACAGAAGAGTTAAGCGAAAACAAAGGAAGGGCAGAATCACAGACTGGGACCAATATGGAAAGAAAAACAGTCACCAGACAACAAAGGTAGAAAAAAATCATTTTATTTTCATTTTAGTGTTTGTAATATGTCCAATTTGAGAATTTACATTGGCTGTCTTATTTTGCACTGGGTATACTGGAGCTGTAAGAGCTTACAGAGATTATTTATAATGAAAAAAATCACGTTATTTTTTCTCCTATAGTACTGTAATATTTTCAATGATGTCTGTTTATATGCGCCATGGCTGGTATAGGGGGTGTGGTTAATATGGGTGTGGCTATCATAGGGGTGGGGCCATATGTGGTGACCCCACCCATAATGAGTACCGGCACCTTTTTTTCTACAAAAAAAGCACTGGGCGTAGCCAAGGGTGGGCCTGGGTGGGCCCAGGCCCACCTATTTTGGGCTCAGGCCCACCCAGTAGCAGCACACCTATGAAGTGTCTGGCAGGGATTCCCAAGCCCCACCAGCTGAAAATTCCTGTCCTTCCTGCATACCAGCCTTCCTCTGATGTATTCCCACCTATGCGGAACAGGAAGTTGCATCAGAGGGAAGGCTGTGGAGCCAACATGACCAGTGTATTATTTGCTGCTTGCTGCCAGTGAAAATCTGCTATTTAAAGGTATGGGGGGAGGGGGATGTTTAAGAGACATATGGTATGCAGGCAAGAGAGGAGAGACCAAATCACTCGTGGGACAGGGCGGAGTTCTGCCCACCCATCTTGGCCCAGGTCCACCCAAAATTGGGTGTCTGCCTACGCCCCTGCAAGGAACTACTCCTTCATTGTGTAAATTCTCTCAAGAATGTTTGGTTAAAACGAAAGAAGAGATGGATCAGAGACTTATAAAAGTTGAAAACAGCATTTCGAAAGACTGAACAAACTGTTTTACCTTGCAAGCAATCCACTGCAGCTTCTGCTGTCAAGGACAGTTGGCTGATTCATTCACACCTAGAAGCTCTGGAAAATAAAATCTCAGGGGTCCTTTTAACTAAAGGGTTGCCGTGCGGCCAATCTGGAATTACCACCCGGTGGCAGTGTCAACCCGAACACGCAGCATTTCCAGCGCTAGCGGAAATATTGGAAAAATATTTCCGCGGGGGTTACTACCTGAGTTAGTGACAGGAACCCTTACTCTAAATTTCGTATTGCACCGCCATTTTGTTTTGGGGCAACGTGTAACATGGGGGACTCTGCAAGCATCAAAATACGTGCTGACGCTAGCGCGGGCCCCTTTTTACTGCAGCTTAGTAAAGGGGCCCCTTAGGACCCCTTAAATTTCCTAGCGACTCATTATCTGGCTCCTTTACAGCTTCTGAAACTGTATCTAACAATATTGTTGGGTATCCTCATGCAGCTGTTCTGTCGAGGGTACAATTTTATGTTCAAAGAAGCTCAATTCCAGATGAGAGGAGAGGGTGAAATGGACCAAAGTACTGTCTAGTCCTGTAGAAAGTGTTAGATTTATCTCAATTTTTGGAGTCGTCACAGGATTTGAAAGCAAAAAGAGCTACTGTTCTGGTTAAATTTCCTCTAAAATTAACCCCCCCCCCCCTCCAATATTCTTAAATTATATTTCTCAAATAGAGCAATTATGTAGAAAGCAGTTCCCACAGTTAAAAGTAAAGTTTGGCTGGGGAGCAACTTTTTCCCTTAAATTCCCCCCTAAATGCCTTCAAGAGGGAAACAATAGTTATATTTTGGGGAATGTTTCTTTCTGGTAAACCGGTACTTGCTAATCAGGTTTCCTGAAATGTAATGGTTTTTGAGGTTTTGGAGTGATAGATGAATATATTTGCATTGCCTGCTCTGCTTTACAGTGTTTCCATTTTCTTCTTGAGTTTCCAGCTTCCTCGTTAGCTTACTGCACTTTCCTAAATATGGACTTAGCCTATGCATCTTTTTCTTTATTATTATTTTTCTAATTTTTTAATTATTCTTGGATGTTTCTCTACTTTGTATGGTAAAATTACAAATTAGAAAAAAAAAATAGAATCAGGAAAGGAACTCCATAAAAATGATAGGAGAGAGATCAAACACCCAAATGAGAAACCTTCCGTGTGGCTGCCTCCAAATGCTGTTGAGTAATATCATGACATTTCCGTTCAGCTTTTCTTTTGAAAGAGTTATCATATTTAGAACATTTCAATGGTTTATGTCACATGTGACAAATTACACAAGTTGATGAAAAGTCCCCACAAAAAAAAAAAAAACTAGGAATAACCAAACACAAACCGGAGTGAGAACACCTTAATTATTACCCAACATGAACATTACAAATCAAAATACATATGCACCCGAATCAACACACTTTATCTGTGGTAATGGAGGAAAAAAGAACCTTAGGATCGGTAGAAGCTCTGAAGATCAGTGGCTTAACACACTTTACAGACCAGCGGTACTTCCGAATTGCACGCAGCGAGCCTGCAATAGGCTTTCTGCACTTCAGTAAAATGGTCCCTTATACAGGTTTGTTTTAAAACCATTTTTCTCTCCGGTGAGACCTATAGGCCATTGCAACTTCACTTCTAAAACATTTAGAATATTAAGTGGTTTATTGTATAAGTCATTTCATGTCGTTTGCAGCTCGATATGGCATTCAGAAATATTTAAATGGTTTCTCTTTTGTACGATTCATTATATGCCATTTGCATCTCAGCCTCCGTAACAGCCCACCATACACTCACTGTGAGGTTTAACCTCTTCACACCACCTCTGCGATGGGGACGTCTTAGCCAAAAAATTCTCACACAACTAGCTGTCAAATTCAGAAAGATTCTTTATTTTTCTTTCAACCAGCAGACAAAAATCATAAGCAAGGGCAGAGTGCAAGCAGCTAATGAAACATAAAAGAGAAAGATCAGGAGGGGAGCTCAGCTAGGAAGATAAGATTTCCCTCGAGCAAAGGGTGGATCCCCCTTATATAGGTCTTCTATCTGTCTATCTGTGCTCTCCTTCTGCATTTGCTTACCTGTCTTTTCCACCTATCCTCTTTCATTTAGTTTCCATCCCTGCCCATATTCCATACCTATCTTTCCCATCTTCTAACTTGTTTCTATGTCATGTCCAGCTACAGGTTTTTTTCTCTAAATTCCTAACATTGCAGAGAAAGTTTGCCTCCTGGTTCCTTCCTTATCTGGTTAGAATACAAAATTAGAAGCAGTGGTAATAATGAACAGAATAAATGTTAAAGTATATATCTCCATACAGGCTTACCTAAGGTAATTTATTTAAGTAAAGCTAATATAATTCATATATGTAACTCCCTGTCCAGAAGAGCTATAAATGTTACCATTTTTAACCTAGGGCCGTGCCGATGCTGGTAAAGCGAGGTAAGCATGGCAGGAGGCGCCCACCTCTGGAGGCGCCGCGAGGCCTTTAAATCTTTTACTTGCAGTCGCAGCAGCGTCTGTGAAAACGGAGCGCTGCCGACGTCTCCCTTCCCTTGCACTCGTGGTTCCATCAGTGTCCCCGCCTTCTTCTGACGTCAGAAGAAGGCGGACACGGGGAACCAAGAGCGTGAAGGGAAGGGAGATGTCGGCAGCGCTCCGCTTTCACAGACGCTGCTGCGACTGCAAGTAAAAGATTTACAGGCCCCAGGGCGCGCAGCGATCATCTTCACGGGGGGGGGGGGGGGGGGGAGAGGGCGCGCGCGCCAACTGTTCTTCTGCGGGGGGGGGGGCGCCAACTGTTCTTCTGCGGGGGGGGGGGGGGGGGGGGCGCCAACAGTTAGTCTGGGGGGGGAGGGGGGCGGCATAGACCCTTGGCACGGGCCTGATTTTTACAATGGTTAAAGTACAATGAACTCCTGCACACTCTCTACTGAACTGCCACATAGTTCACACATACTGGTCCACGATCCTTGTTCTTAAGCATGTCTTAATGCCTTACAATATGTGACAGGCCTACGCAATCCCTCTTTTCAGATATTCCTAGTTGTTTCTCCAGGCCATTGGCCTGCTCTAACCTTCCTCTCTGCCAGTAACCCCTTGTTTTTGAAACATGTATAACATCTTGAATATTTAAGTGGTTTTTCTACTGTGATTTATTGCAAGCCGAGTCAGATGGTTCTTCCCTCTGAAACATTTATTCTAAACATTTAAATGGTTTCCCTCCAATATGAGTCTTGTGCTATTTCAATTGGATCTTCTTATTAAAACATGTATCACATACCTAATATTTAAATGTTTTTTCTTCCGTATGAGTTTTCGTGAACTTTCTCCTTGGACTTCTTACTGAAACATTTATCACATTTGGAACACTTATGGCTTCTCTCCTGTATGAGTCCTTCTGTACTGTTTCAGTTGGTCCTTCCTATGGAAACATTTATCACATTTTGAATATTTAAATAGTTTCTATCACAGTATAAGCCATTTTGTGGCTTTCCAGGTTCACCTTGGATCTGAAACAATAATTATTCTGAACATTTAAATGGTTTCTGTCAGATATGAGTCATTTTGTGACTTTCCAGCTGTGTCCTGGTTCTGAAACATTTCTCACATTCTGAACATTTAAATGGCTTCTCTCCTGTATGAATCCTTTCGTGAAGTTTTACCTCACCTTTGGTTTTGAAACATTTATCACATTCCGAACATTTAAATGGCTTCTCTCCTGTATGAGTCATTTTGTGACGTTCCAGCTTTGGCCTGGTTCTGAAACATTTCTCACATTCTGAACATTTAAATGATTTCTCTCCTGAATGAGTCATTTTGTGACTTTCCAGCTGTGTCCTGGTTCTGAAACATTTCTCACATTCTGAACATTTAAATGGTTTCTCTCCTGTATGATTCATTTTGTGCAGGTTCAAGTTAGCCTTCGTTTTGAAGCATTTATCACATTCTGAACATTTAAATGGCTTCTCTCCTGTATGAATCCTTTCGTGAAGTTTCATCTCACCTTTGGTTTTGAAACATTTATCACATTCTGAACAATTAAATGGTTTCTCTCCTGTATGATTCATTTTGTGCAGGTTCAAGTTAGCCTTCGTTTTGAAGCATTTCTCACATTCTGAACATTTAAATGGCTTCTCTCCTGTATGAATCCTTTCGTGAAGTTTCACCTCAACTTTGGTTTTGAAACATTTATCACATTCTGAACATTTAAATGGCTTCTCTCCTGTAAGAATCCTTTCGTGAATTTTCACCTCAGCTTTGGTTTTGAAACATTTATCACATTCCGAACATTTAAATGGCTTCTCTCCTGTATGAGTCATTTTGTGACGTTCCAGCTTTGGCCTGGTTCTGAAACATTTCTCACATTCCGAACATTTAAATGGCTTCTCTCCTGTATGAATCCTTTCGTGAACTTTCACCTCACCTTTGGTTTTGAAACATTTCTCACATTCTGAACATTTAAATGGTTTCTCTCCTGTATGAGTCATTTGTGCAGGTTCAAGTTAGCCTTCGTTTGAGCATTTATCACATTCTGAACATTTAAATGGCTTCTCTCCTGTATGAATCCTTTCGTGAAGTTCACCTCACCTTTGGTTTTGAAACATTTATCACATTCTGAACATTTAAATGGCTTCTCCTCCTGTATGAAATCCTTTCGTGAAGTTTCACCTCAGCTTTGGTTTTGGAAAACTTTATCACATTCCGAACATTTAAATGGCTTCTCTCCTGTATGAGTCATTTTGTGACGTTCCAGCTTTGGCCTGGTTCTGAAACATTCTCAACATTCCGAACATTTAAATGGCTTCTCTCCTGTATGAATCCTTTCGTGAACTTCACCTCACCTTTGGTTTTGAAACATTTATCACATTCTGAACATTAAATGGCTTCTCTCTGTAAGAATCCTTTCGTGAAGTTTCACCTCAGCTTTGGTTTGAAACATTTATCACATTCCGAAACATTTAAATGGCTTCTCTCCTGTATGAGTCATTTTGTGACGTTCCAGCTTTGGCCTGGTTCTGAAACATTTCTCACATTCCGAACATTAAATGGCTTCTCTCCTGTATGATTCATTTTGTGCAGGTTCAAGTTAGCCTTCGTTTTGAGGCATTTATCACATTCTGAACAATTTAAATGGCTTCTCTCCTGTATGAATCCTTTCGTGAAGTTTTACCTCACCTTTGGTTTTGAAACATTTCTCACATTCTGAACATTTAAATGGTTTCTCTCCTGTATGATTCATTTTGTGCAGGTTCAAGTTAGCCTTCGTTTTGAAGCATTTATCACATTCTGAACATTTAAATGGCTTCTCTCCTGTATGAATCCTTTCGTGAAGTTTCACCTCACCTTTGGTTTTGAAACATTTATCACATTCCGAACATTTAAATGGCTTCTCTCCTGTATGAGTCATTTTGTGACGTTCCAGCTTTGGCCTGGTTCTGAAACATTTCTCACATTCCGAACATTTAAATGGCTTCTCTCCTGTATGAATCCTTTCGTGAACTTTCACCTCACCTTTGGTTTTGAAACATTTCTCACATTCTGAACATTTAAATGGCTTCTCTCCTGTATGATTCATTTTGTGCAGGTTCAAGTTAGCCTTCGTTTTGAAGCATTTATCACATTCTGAACATTTAAATGGCTTCTCTCCTGTATGAATCCTTTCGTGAAGTTTTACCTCACCTTTGGTTTTGAAACATTTATCACATTCCGAACATTTAAATGGCTTCTCTCCTGTATGAGTCATTTTGTGACGTTCCAGCTTTGGCCTGGTTCTGAAACATTTCTCACATTCTGAACATTTAAATGATTTCTCTCCTGAATGAGTCATTTTGTGACTTTCCAGCTGTGTCCTGGTTCTGAAACATTTCTCACATTCTGAACATTTAAATGGTTTCTCTCCTGTATGAATCCTTTCGTGAAGTTTCACCTCACCTTTGGTTTTGAAACATTTATCACATTCTGAACATTTAAATGGCTTCTTCCCTGTAAGAATCCTTTCGTGAATTTTCACCTCAGCTTTGGTTTTGAAACATTTATCACATTCCGAACATTTAAATGGCTTCTCTCCTGTATGAGTCATTTTGTGACGTTCCAGCTTTGGCCTGGTTCTGAAACATTTCTCACATTCCGAACATTTAAATGGCTTCTCTCCTGTATGAATCCTTTCGTGAACTTTCACCTCACCTTTGGTTTTGAAACATTTCTCACATTCTGAACATTTAAATGGTTTCTCTCCTGTATGATTCATTTTGTGCAGGTTCAAGTTAGCCTTCGTTTTGAAGCATTTATCACATTCTGAACATTTAAATGGCTTCTCTCCTGTATGAATCCTTTCGTGAAGTTTCACCTCACCTTTGGTTTTGAAACATTTATCACATTCTGAACATTTAAATGGTTTCTCACCGTGAATCCTTTTGTGGCTTTCCAGGTCTGCCCTCCTTCGGAACCATTGAAATGGTTTCTCTCCTGTATGAATCCTTTTGTGGCTTTCACGGTTTACCTTGGTTCTGAAACGTTTATACATTCTGAACATTTAATAGTTTATGTTCCATGTGACCTATTTTATGCAGTTGTAGGCTCCTTTCATTGAAACATTTATCACATTCTGAACATTTACATGGTTTTTCACAGTTTCCAGATAGGTTACTTTTTTTGCATACCTTGACAGTAGTCTTGAACTTCAGTCCTAAGCCACTCATGTGGTGCTCAAAATTGGAGTCAGTAGTAAAGGTTTCCCAAACATCAGCACTTTTAAAATCTCTTTCACTTCCAAGTCTTCCAGGTTGTACAAGTCTTGGGAAATAGCTACATTTTCTCTTTTGTCTTTCTAATCTTTCTCCTTTCTGAGCTGCTGCTTTTTCACCGGTTGGTACTATGCTACCGATACCTCCTTCACAGTCTGCTGAAGGATCTGTGCAGTCTCTGGAGGAGTCTTCGTGTTTCCATTCCTCTTTGCACATTCTCACTCTTCCACTCTCATTCCCAAATCCATCATCTGTTGGATAAACTAGAAGAGTACGATCATTAATTTTACAACTACAGAAAAGGATATACAAAAAAGAAAGTTATGTGGGTGCCAGCCCGATATTCAGTAGTTCATGTCCTATGTGAGCCAGCCAGCACCCGCATAACCCTGGGCTCCTCCTATATGCCTCCCCTTCATAAACCGCCCCTTATTTGTGAGCGATCAGAGGCAATATTCAGGGTACCGATACTACCTGCTTTAATGCCACTGAACATTGGGGGTTAGCCAGCCCCAGGAGATTCTTCAGAATATGGCCTAGTAAATATGAAGGGTACAGAATTAACAGGCGTGAAGATAATAAACACATTTCTCTTACTGTGAATTAAACAAAACACAAAAACATTTCCCTGCACTACTCAGGCCAAAGCAATTAAATTACCTCAGAAGAAACCCCCCCAGGGAACTCTGCTACAGTATAATTATGTCCACGACTATGTTTGATGAAAAAGGGAAACAGCTGGAGAGAAGGAAGCAGGTGGCCAGTGTTTCCATCAGCGCTATATTATGGCTGGAGGGTTATGGAGGGAATAGGGCAGGTGAAGAGACTTGGGTGCCATAAAGGCGAGAGAGAAAAGATGGAACAGTAAAACCAACTGGTTCCTGAGAACGTCACCTATTCCTCAGAAACATGACCTTGCATAAGTCTGATAAAAGAAGTTCTAACAAGAACGGGCCCAATTGGGTTCCAGGAAATGCATCTTTTATGTGCCTTCTCAATCAAAAATAAAATGACATTTTACAGAACCAAGCTAAGAGAAATTGTACATAAGTCTGTTGTAAGGAAGGGGCAAGAAGACCACTGACCATCTCTCACTTGTTGGTCTCACCTAACAATGAGATATAGGTGTTCCTACTGCCGGCTTCTCCCTTTTGCCTGTGTAGCCCAATTACCCTGTGTTATTTTTGCTGCAAAATAATTTCTTATTTTAACTTTGGTGAGAGAGAGAGAGAGAGAGAGAGAGAGAGAGAGAGAGAGTGAGAGAGTAAAGTTGAAAAATGGCAGGGGGCACAGAAAGAGAGAGGCTGCATGGCAGGGGGAGAGAGAATGAGGGAACAGAGAGAGAATGAGGGAGAGAAGAGACAGTGCATGGGACAGAGACAGAAAAGGCTGGATGGCAAGGGGTAGAGAGAGAGTGAAAAGCAGCTTTACTGCAGGGGGCAGAGAGAGAGAGAGAATGAGTAAAGAGGCTGCATTGCAACAAGCACAGGGAGATTGAGAAGAGGCTAGGGTGGAAGTGCTAGAGTGGAAGTGAAGAGGAAAGAAGGGGAGAATTGGGGACATAGAAGGTAGATACTGAACATGGGAATAAGGACAGGGACACAGAGGAAATGATGGTGGGAAAAAAGTCAAATAGACAAGAGATCCTGGAAAACAGAAAGTGGATGAAACTGGTGTGTGGGGGAGGAAGGAAGGAAGAAGCAGATGGATGGGGTGGGGGAGAGGAGCATGAGGCAGATGGGGCTAGGGGTAGAGGGGTTGTGGGGGAAGGGGAGGGGAAGGAAACAGAGCAGAAGATGGACTGGGGGAAGGAGCAGGAGTTAGATGGGACTAGGGGTTATGGGTAGAGGGGAGGGGAATGAAGTAGGTGTCAGGTGTTTCAAGATACAGATGTACTGATTTTGGTTAAAATGGGGGATATCTAAAGAAGGAGCTGATGGCATGGGTCAGGATAGGTGAAGTGGTCCAAGCTGAAAACTGCTATAAATAGGGCAACCGATCTTTACACAAGGTAAGTAAACAAAAACAAGAGAAACAGGAAGCCTTTGTGGTTCGCCAAACAAGTAGCTGAAAAAATAAGAGCAAGAGAGGCTTTGTTCACGAAATACAAAGAACACAACAAGAGGATCACGGAAAAGATTATTGGATTAAACTTGAAGAAGGAAATACAGCTAGTTACAGCACAGGCAGAAGAAAAATGGCTAAAGATGTAAAGAGAGGTGACAAGACCTTTTTTTTAGATATATCGGGGAAAGGAAAATAGGAACGGAATTGCAAGACTGAAAGACGCTGAGAATAGCTATGTGGAGAGTGATGAGGATAAAGTGAATGCGCTAAACAAATACTTCTCTTCAGTGTTCACGGAAGGATCATAGTCGGTTGAGGAGGGAATATCTGAGAATGGAGTGGATCCTGCGCCGTTCATAGAAGAAAGCATTTTATAAACGGCTTGAAAACCTGAAAGTGGAAAAAACTACAGAGCCGGATAGGATACATCCCAGTGAGGGAGTGTTTTCTGCCTCTATGTCACTCCCCTCCCTCACGGCCCACTATAATTAACCCTGATCAGGTAGGATTTATTACTGGAAGGCAAGCAGCAGATGGTAGAAGAGTATTTTCCATCTTTGAAGGGTGAAATACAAAAGAGGTGTATAGACTCTTTGCTTTCATATCAGACTGCTAAATAGACAAGGAATTTCTTCCTAGATAGTTCAGGCATCAAGCTCA
Organism: Microcaecilia unicolor; assembly: GCF_901765095.1. Taxonomy (NCBI): domain Eukaryota; kingdom Metazoa; phylum Chordata; class Amphibia; order Gymnophiona; family Siphonopidae; genus Microcaecilia; species Microcaecilia unicolor. Next base: position 237,068,597 of record NC_044033.1, read on the forward strand.
AAACAGATTTGTTTCAGAATTATGGAAGGAAATGAACATATTTAATTCACGATAATGTTCTGCTGTAATTTCTGGTTTGTCTAGTCTTGTTGTTTGTAACCCACATAGAACTGCGAGGTATTGCGGACTATAAAACAAAGTGTTATTGTCACCAAACGCCTAGTGCCCGCCTGGGGTTAACCCTGTGGCCACCTGGAGGGTCTGTCTCCAACATTGCTCAGGACCTCCTGCACCTGGGGCATGTGCTCTATACTAGCACCCTCCTCCCACCGACTGTGCCCTGCTTGCATCTGAGCTAGTCTCCCACTCTCAGATTATTCTCTGGTAATTTCTAGCACACTGGAGCCACACTCCAGGAGTTCCACAGTTTCTAGAAAGCAATCCCCAAAACAGAAACCAGGATTCTTAGTCAGTCCAGGACGGCAGAACTAATAAACTATAGGTTTATTATCATAAAAATGAACAGTGAATGTATGAAAAACCAGTTGAAAAAGTACAGCA